>NC_061110.1:103943492-103960992 GCF_015104395.2 Macrobrachium nipponense
TCTCTCTCTCTCTCTCTCTCTCTCTCTCTCTCTCTAGTACATGTTACTTCTTCACATATACAAAACCTTCACGTATCACGTATTACATGCTCTCTCTCTCTCTCTCTCTCTCCAGTACATGTTACTTCTTTACATATACAAAACCTACACATATTACATTCTCTCTCTCTCTCTCGCTCTGCACACGTTACTTCGGGCTCCTTCACAACTTCTACCAAACAGCTGAAGTTACAAAGCCAAGACCTGTGCTGAATATTGAAGAACCATCACAGGAGGCTCTTCAGCCCGTGTGACATATTGACATCTCTCTTCGAAACGCCAATAATTCGAGCTTAAAGCTTCGCATGTTCTTTTTGAGCGATCGGGTGGAAGGATGTCAGTTATAACTACCTGATGATACCAGTCTCAAATCTCCATTAGTATTATCTCAAGTCGTAACCGTAATTAACATTGTAAATGAAAAACTCCATACTTTTTCACTGACTTTCATCTAAAGACATAACCGTAATTACAATGTTAATTACGTTTACGATTTGAGGTAATACTGAAGGAGATTTGACACTGGTATTATCAGGTACTTATAACTCACATCTTTGAAGCAATCAGGTGCATAAAAAAAGTGAAAAGGCAGGATTTATTTCATATATAATGTTACTTACACACCCTTGATACAATCGAGTGAAAGTTTCTGACAGAACATGATTTCATCTATAATGTTAATTACGGTTTTGTCTTTACTAATACTAATGAAGATTTGGAACTGGCATTATTTGTTCGTTATATGTTACATCACTTATCAATTACATTCACTGAATGAGTAATACAATGATACTGGTGGCTAATTAATCATGATAATTAGGTGTTGTTATTACTTATCGATGTTAGGATAAAGTTAATGATTATCTAGTCTTCGGTAATAATCATGTTCATTATTGAGGAGATTATTGCATTACAAACAACAAGGTCTCATTGGCATATTTCTGTGATTTTTAATACAATATGCCACAAAGCCCAACATACTGACTTACGTTTAACAATAATTCTGATCATGAACTGGAATATACAGTGGCTGTCGATGAAGTTCTTTTAATTTTCATGGCATAATTGAAAGTATAATAATGATTTTAGATTATATAAAAAATAAAAAAAATTAACGGAATATTCATGAATAAATCTTCATGAAAGAAGGTTTGCTGTTAAATGGGACGCTTTTTCTACCCATAATGGCAAACATTAAGAATAAATAAGGAGCATGAGATGCTTCAAGAAGGCCAAGGACGTTGTCTATAATCTATATGGACTAATAAAATGACATGTGTTTAAGGATTTCACAGAGAATATAACTAAAGAAGAAACTCATTTTACTTTTCACTATCGAGATAAATAAGTGTATATTATTTCGACTTGCTTCTTATTATACACAGGACTGAGTATTTATTCATAGCGAAGTGCATCTCATTTAATCGTAGATAGTTTTTCAATGATGGAATGTGAACTGAAGATCTGGCCAGTTCACTCATAACTGGAACTAACACTCTGTACAAGGAACAAAAAAAACAGCAAAGATTATAGATGCGATAATTCCCCGTGACTTTGGCCTCAATAGAGCTGAGAGGCACAAAATAACAAAATATCAAGGCTTAAAGAACGACCTGAAAAGCACATGGGAACTAAAGGAAACAGAAATAATACCTGTGGCGGTAGGGGCGACAGGACTTATGACGGAAAACCTGAGAAAATATCTTCAGGCAACACCAAGTTTCCCAAGTATAAATGAGGCGCAGATTGCTGCCCTGAGCGGAACGCTAAACATTTTGAAAAGAGCCCTCGGATATAAGGCTAGGGGAATATAAAGGTGCAACCACAGACCCTTAGTCTGGGACCCATTGCACCCCTGATATAATTTGAAAATTAAGAATAACAAAGGTCCTGATGAAATACTAGCAAGAAAGAAATGTTTTCCATAAGTCAAATGGCTCAGCCATCACGGCGAACGTGAAATTACTGGAAGGGATCCACTTATCCTCTAAAAATTACAAAAGTGTAACACGGTTACACTCGCTCACAGCTCTTCCAATATATGGATAAAACAACAAAACTCAATGTTCAAGCATCCAATTCTTTACAAATATACAAAAGTTATAGATATTGAAAGGGCAAAATGACTGAAAATGAGACTGCATTTTGACTGTACTACAAATGTTAGCCTTCTCAATGTCTCTTAAACGATGGGATTTCATCAGATTTCCAAGATAAAATCAGGCAAGTGGCAGGAAGGAGAAAAATAACAACAATTGAACAGAGAAAAAAGGGACAGAGGAATAAAAAACGGGGAAACGTTCAACAATAACGTAATTGTTGATTATCTGCTCTATTATCATAATCTTTCAGATACACTGTGAGTGGATAAGAGAGAGAGAGAGAGAGAGAGAGAGGAGAGAGAGAGAGAGAGAGAGAGAGAGATACAAGATTAATTTATTTTTAGTACCATGGGTCAAAGGACATGGCATTCCAACTAAGAATTTTCCTGTATTAATTTTTCACGTTCTAAACCTGAAAAGAGAGAGAGAGAGAGAGAGAGAGAGAGAGAGAGAGAGAGAGAGAGAGAATTGAATATATTTTTAGTACCACGGTTCAAAGGGCATGGCATTCCAACTAAGAATTTTCTTGTATGAACTTTTAACGTTCTAAGCCTGAGAGAGAGAGAGAGAGAGAGAGAGAGAGAGAGAGAGAGAGAGAGAGAGAGAGAGAGAGAGATTAATATATTTTTAGTACCATGGTAAGTTATGGCATTTCTACAAAGAAATTTTTCGTATTCATTTTTAACGTTCTAAATCATTCAAGTAATTACTAACTAAAGACCCTGAAGCTTACTAAAGAAATAGAAATCTGTCTTAATACCTGGTATATTTGGTTTAAGTGTCGCTTTGGAGTTTAAAACTATTTAATTAATGCTGGAATTAATGCTGAAACCACACTAATATTACCAAAGCCCCTCTCATGTATGTGCGTGTGTGTGTGTGTGTGTGTGTGTGTGTGTGGAAGGGTTTTTAATATGACATTTTTACTCACTTATCTTTCCGCCTTTCGCTGTTGAGCCTTTATCAAAGAACCGTTTGAACTCCTTTGTATTATTATTATTATTATTATTATTATTATTATTATTATTATTATTATTATTATTATATTAACCTTAGCGTGCCATCACCCCCTCCAAAAAAAATGACAGTAATAAAAGAAAATTCCGGAATTTATAAACGTTTTCTTCAGTCCAAAGTCTCTGAGTGAGTTACCTTCATTCTACAAACATACTTAATGTCTAATAATGAGAGAAGTACTACTACCATGGTCGGGGACGACATTTTCTAGCATAGAATTATAAATAGGCACTTCATTTCATACCTTTGAACAATTTGTTTTACTGAATTACCTCTTCGAAATGACAGTTGGCAATTCAAGAGAAGACATAATTCAGTTCTAATTTAATGCAGAAAAGTTTAGAATTTGGACATGTGTCCATCAATGTCGAGCAGAGCCGAACATATCATTGCTTACACGAGGAACATTGTTTCGACAGGAAGTTTTCTCCTTGTTTATGAATTCAGTCTATTGTGATATTTTGTTGACAATGTGGCATTTCTTTTATAAGACAAATTATTTTCCAGCAATGTAACATTATGAACTCAAATATTTGAAGTGTAAAATAAAACTAATCACTTTGATCACTAAACTTGAATTAAAGGGCCTGGTTAGTTTTAAAAAAATTACTGAATACTGAAGTATAGAATCGCCTGACTATACGAAGTTCATGGAATTAAATACACAAAAACTGTATTTATTCAATATCCAATCCATAGGGAATTGTCCTATGACTATGATTTATGATTATCATTATTGTTATAGTTATTGGTAACACATTAAAAGCAACCCGAAGTACAACTGTGGAAATGACATTGCACTTGAAATCTCGTGAAAGCATTATTATTATTATTATTTTTTTTATTTTTTTTATTTTTTTTTGTTTTGCTCTATCACAGTCCTCCAATTCGACTGGGTGGTATTTATAGTGTGGGGTTCCGGGTTGCATCCTGCCTCCTAGGAGTCCATCACTCTTCTTGCTATGTGTGCCGTTCTAGGATCACACTCTTGCATGAGTCCTGGAGACTACTTCAGCCTCTAGTTTTTCTAGATTCCTTTTCAGGGATCTTGGGAT
Organism: Macrobrachium nipponense; assembly: GCF_015104395.2. Taxonomy (NCBI): domain Eukaryota; kingdom Metazoa; phylum Arthropoda; class Malacostraca; order Decapoda; family Palaemonidae; genus Macrobrachium; species Macrobrachium nipponense. Next base: position 103,947,706 of record NC_061110.1, read on the forward strand.
CGTGCCTAGTGCTATGATTATGGGTACGATTTCCACTGGCATATCCCATATCCTTCTTATTCTATTTTCAGATCTTGATACTTATCCAATTTTTCCCTCTCTTCTCTTAACTCTGGTGTCCCATGGTATGTTGCGACATCAATGAGTGATACTTTCTTCTTGACCTTGTCAATCAACGTCACGTCTGGTCTGTTTGCACGTATCACCCTATCCGTTTCTGATACCATAGTCCCAGAGGATCTTTGCTGATCGTTTTTCTATCACTCCTTCAGGTTGGTGCTCGTACCACTTATTACTGCAAGGTAGCTGATGTTTCTTGCACAGGCTCCAGTGGAGGGCTTTTGCTACTGAATCATGCCTCTTTTTGTACTGGTTCTGTGCAAGTGCCGGGCATTCACTTGCTATGTGGTTTATGGTTTCACTTTTCGTATTGTACTTCCTACAATGATATTATTATTATTATTATTATTATTATTATTATTATTATTATTATTATTATTATTATTATTATATTATTATTATTATTAATATTATTATTATTATTATTATTATTAATATATTATTTTCTCTATCACAGTCCTCCAATTCGACTGGGTGGTATTTATAGTGTGGGGTTCCGGGTTGCATCCTGCCTCCTTAGGAGTCCATCACTTTTCTTACTATGTGCGCCGTTTCTAGGATCACACTCTTCTGCATGAGTCCTGGAGCTACGATTTCCACTGGCATATCCCATATTCTTCTTATTTTTATTTTCAGATCATGATACTTATCCATTTTTTCCCTCTCTTTCTCTTGAACTCTGGTGTCCCATGGTATTGCGACATCAATGAGTGATACTTTCTTCTTGACTTGGTCTATTTGCACGTATCACCCTATCCGTTCTGATACCATAGTCCCAGAGGATCTTTGCCTGATCGTTTTCTATCACTCCCTCTGGTTGGTGCTCGTACCATTATTACTGCAAGGTAGCTGATGTTTCTTGCACAGCTCCAGTGGAGGGCTTTTGCCACTGAATCATGCCTCTTTTTGTACTGGTTCTGTGCAAGTGCTGGGCATTCGCTTGCTATGTGGGTTATGGTTTCATTTTTCGTATTGCACTTCCTACATATGGGAGAGATGTTATTTCCGTCTATCGTTCTTTAAATATATCTGGTTCTTAGGGCCTGATCTTGTGCCGCTGTTATCATTCCTTCAGTTTCCTTCTTTAGCTCTCCCCTCTGTAGCCATTGCCATGTGTCATCGCTGGCTAGTTCTTTAGTCTGTCTCATGTATTGTCAGTGCATTGGTTTGTTGTGCCAGTCCTCTGTTCTGTCTTTCATTCTCCTGTCTCTGTATATTTCTGGGTCTTCGTCTACTTTTATTAGTCCTTCTTCCCATGCACTCTTTAGCCACTCATCTTCACTGGTTTTCAGATATTGCCCCAGTGCTCTGTTTTCGATGTTGATGTGTAATAATTACATTATTATATAATTTACAAGATCTGTAATATAAACCAATGACCTGGGGTCATGGCATTAGGAGGGTTCTACGTGACCAAAGCAGACCTAGATTACGCTATGCGCGTCTGCAGTAGCCTGATCTAGCTCAAAGCTTTGTCAAACATTTTTATGTTATGATAACTTTGCACAACAACTTCCATGGGAAGCGGTTGACCTGTAACCTACGCCGGAAACTTGTAACTTACGAGCCGGCAGACTACGTATGTGTTTTTATATGAATTGCTGAGATAGCTAATGTTCCGCTATCGACGCGATGCTTTAGAATGGCAGTTCCACGCCAACGATCAAACATATCGGTCGTCCGACCGAGCTGCATCTCCTAGTATGGAGTTACAGAATAAAGTTGTTATCTTGTCAACTTGCCTGTTTGAATCATCTCCTCTAGTCAAGGAAGAACCTCTCTACTAAGATATCCAAGGGAGATGAGAGGAACCAAAAATTACTTACGAATGACAGTCGTAAGGAAAGAACAAAAAAGTCTATCGCCAAGCGATAAGACATTAGAGATGCAGTCCTCTATACTTAGTAGTCCTCTCCCTCCTTCCTTTCGTGTTATGTATAGTCTGTCCGTATTTGCTCTTGGGGGTTGTGCTTTCTGTATTGTCATATGTTTCCTGGTTTTCTGATCTATGCTGCGGAGTTCTGCCTTCGTCCATTCCACTATTCCTGCGCTGTATCTGATTACTGGCACTGCCCATGTGTTTATGGCTTTTATCATATTCCTTCCGGCGTTTGAGTTTTGATTGAGTATCGCCTTGAGTCTCTGAATATCTTTCTTTTCCTGATCGTGTCCTTCATCCTCTTGGGTTTTTGTTTTAATCCCTCCTTCCATTATTCCCAGGTATTTGTATCCTGTCTCATCTATGTGTTTGATGTTGACTCCATCTGGTAGCTTATCCCTCAGTTATCGTTACTTGCCTTTTTGTAAATTGACTAAGGCGCATTTTTCTATTCCAAACTCCATCCTGATGTCCCCAGATACAATCCTTACAGTTTGGATTAGGGTATCTATTTCCTTGATGCTCTTACCATACAGCTTGATGTCGTCCATGAACATCAGATGGTTGATTCTGTTGCCTCTTTTCTTGAGTTGGTACCCAGCATCCATCTTCTGTAGTACTTTTGTCATGGGAATCATGGCTACTACGAAGAGTAGTGGGGACAGTGAGTCGCCCTGGAAGATCCCTCTCCTGATATTAACCTCTGCTAGTCTTATTCCAGAGCTTGTAAGTATTGTATTCCAGTTGGCGCATTGTATTTTTGAGGAAGCTGGTGGTGTTTCCTCTGCCCCATATATTTTCAGGCATTCTATTAGCCATGTGTATGGTATTATGTCGAAGGCTTTCTTATAGTTTATCCATGCCATGCTTAGGTTGGTTTTCCTTCTCCTACTGTTCTTCATTACCATTTTGTGTATCAGGAGCTGGTCTTTTGTGCCCCTACACTTCCTTCTGCAGCCTTTCTGTTGGTGGAGGATGGTGTTTGTCTCCTCTAGGTAATTGTATAGCCTTTCACTGATGATACCTGTTAGTAACTTCCACATTATTGGTAGGCAGGTGATAGGCCTGTAGTTACTGGCTATATTTCCCTTACTCTTGTCTTTTTGTACTAAGGATGTTCTTCCTGTGGTCATCCATTTGGGTGCATGGAGATACAATGCTGGAGTTGTTCTGCTATTCGTGGGTGTAGGGCCTTGAAGTTTTTGAGCCAGTATCCATGGACTTCATCAGGACCTGGGGCTTTCCAGATTGACATTTTCTTTAGTTGGTGTCTGACTGTGTCTGTCGTGATCTCTGTGAATCTTTGTTTTATTCTCCCTGTTTCTTCTTCCTTGACTTCCTGGAGCCATGTTGCATGTTTGTTGTGTGATACCGGATTGCTCCATATGTTTTCCCAGAGGTCCTTACTTGGTTCGGCTTCAGGAATTTCTGGGTGGTTGTCTTCCCTCTTAGTTGGCTGTATAGTCTTTTCTGGTTGGTTCCAAATAGTTTCTTCTGTTGGTATCCCTTATTCCTGTTCATGTACCAGTTGGATCTTATGTAGCTTTTGGCCTTAAGCCTTCTGTTTTTACATCTTCTATTGTGTTGTTTAGTCCCATCTCTTGTACTTTGTATTTCTTGTTGAGTTCCTCCCTTGTTTTTCTTGCTTCTTAGCCTTTTTTCTGCCATCTCTTTCAGTTTACTCAAGTCAGATCTCATCACCATGATTTGCTTTTCCAGGCGCCTTTTCCAAGGAGGTTGCGGTTTTGGTTTCTGTTGGGTTGGTTGTGCTGGTGTTCGAATCCCCATCACTTCTGCTACTAATCTTGCTCCTGTGATTTGTTTCTGTGATACTGGTGGTGTGTATTATGCTCATTATTTCATTGACCTCACTTGTTTTCTCCCTTAATTTCTTGGTGTTGTAGGCTTTCATGGAGGGGATCTTTGTTCTCTCTGTATCTGGCTCCATCCATTGTCTAATCTTTTCTACCCATTCCGTCCTCTCTGTTACTTCGTCGGTGTCTCTTCGTGTGTCGTTGTTTGATACCTCATCGTCCCTGTCGTCTTCTCTGGCATCGTCTCTCAGTTCGTCTTCGTGTAATTCGTTGTCGTGTGACATTTCCCTTTCCAGTTCTTCTCTTTCTGCTAGGGAGAGCCAGTTCTTTTTCTTTATGTTCCTTACTTGGTCTGCCAGTTTCTGCTCTGTTTGGGGGGTGTTATTCCATCTCTTTCCAGATGTTGACCAACTCTTCTTATATCCTCTCTCCGTCGGGTTTGCTTCTGATGTAGCATCTCCATATTTCCTTATTTTCTTCTCTGGTCCATTTCTTCCTTGTTGCTGTAGCTCCAATCTCAGGCTGTTGATTACTGTCGTTGTGGTGGTCAGTTGCTGGATGACGACCTCCAAGTACCTGACCGTCTTCCCCTTCAATTGGGTTGAATACCTGGTTGCTGGACGAAGCTCCTCTCCTACTGTTGCAAGAGGTTCCATTTACGTCGTTGTCGTTTATTCCTTCATTTCTTTCCATCATTGCTGAGTTTTGCTATTTAACCCATAGCTGGACCCTACCCCATCAGGGATAGGTACTCATTTACAGCTGAGTAGACTGAGGAAATTATGGTAAAGATCCTTTCCAAAGGAATCAACGCCGAGGAGAGCGGTCACCCATCCAACGACTGACCAGCCCCAATGTTGCTTAACTTAACTTAATCAGTCCATTGACGACCAAACCCACTCTGCCACGGCGCCACATTTATTATTATTATTATTATTATTATTATTATTGAATACAATAGCTGTTTCAACGGCATTTAATTTATATAGAATCTTCTCAATTCTTCTTTATTATCTCTTCTCGTCAGCATGTAGCTGGTGTATTAAGTTTCCTAAGGACATGTAAAGATTTTCATTTGTCTTAGGTTATTACCTCTAACGTGTCGACAGCGCACAGGCAGTCATCTATGAGAGTTTACAGTACAGTGAATTAAGATACGTTTTACAAGTATTTATAGCATGCAAGGTCGTGTACATCGGTGGGCGGGTCGGTGGGAACGGATTTTAATTGGTCGTTGGATGGTAACGAAATCTCCCCCTGAGGCGTTCAGACCTACGTAGTTTGGACGGGGTTATTAGCGTCGGTTGGGTGTTGGTTGGGGTACCCACCTCTTGGGCGGCAGGCTGTACATTTGATATATCTTCCGCTCGTTCTCTCCCTCTTTCTCTCTCTACTTCTTCCGCTCTTTCTCTCTCTCTTGCTCTCTCTCTTTCTCTTTCCGCAAGTTCCCTCTCTCTCTCTCTCTCTCTCTCTCTCGTTCGCTCCTTCTCACGCTCCTCTCTTTCTCTCTCTGCCTGCTCCTCTCTCTCTCTTTCTCTTTCTCTCTCTGTTTGCTCCTCTCTCTCTCTTTCTCTCTCTCGCTCTCTCTCTGTCTCTCCCCCCTCGATCTCTCTCTCTCTCTCTGTCTCTCCCCCCTCGATCTCTCCTCTCTCTCTCGTGGCGGTATACGTAGCCGGTTGGTTTCTTGCGCCATTTCTTCTTATGATGGTGGGAAGAAACTCTGTTTCTTTTACCGTGTTGATAGTCGGTTTTTCTCTAGTATATGTAATGCCTTCAGACTGTAACGCTAGGCGTTTTCGGTCCGGTGCATGGTCAATAATTTCTATGTTCTTTATAAGCTCAGCTCTTTCTGGTCTCCTGTTATGTTTTTCCCCTATAGTGAATGAAAATGGCCCCTTCTTGAAGATGACACGAGAGACGCTTGGAGAGTCTGGTAGTGGTCATCCCGATATAAGAATGGTGGCATCCATCCACCGAGCATGTGAATTCGTAGATGGCACTCCTTCTCTTCAAAGACGTTTCTGGGGGCGCCGGGTTGTTTCTAAGAAGCAGCTGGCTGGTTTTCATGTTTTTGTAATAAATTATGAGGCTAATTTTATCACTTTCTGTAGTGGGGGAGACATTTTCACTGATTATTTTCCTTTATAGCCTTTCATCTTCCAAATATTTGTGGTGCATATGATTTTTATAAATATTGTTTTTATAGCTCCACTTTGGTCGTTAGTTACGGTCGTTCTTTCTTGGTGCCATTTATTTATGGAGTCCCTCGTTTGGCGTTAGACCATACGGTTTGAAAAGTTATTATTAATGAGAACTTGTGTAGACCTTTCGATCTCCTTATACATGTTCCATGTGGAACAGGGTGTGTAATGGCGCGGCGGACGAAGGCATCTACCACGATTTTTCCTTTTATACCTGTCTGGGCACTCGCTGGACCCATTAAGGCTAGACCCCGGGTTTGTGGGTTTCTTGTAAACCGTGGTGGTGTATCCCGTAGGGGTCTGCTGTACCCGAACGTCCAGGAAGGGTAGGGCACCGTCAACGCTGCGTTCACACGTGAAGTGGAGGACGGAGCATTCTTCGAAGGTGTTTCTTAAAGTTTCAAGGTCCTCTTCTCTGTCAACTTTTATGAAGGTGTCGTCTATGTAGCGGTAGTATTGGGGAGGACAGGGGATCTTATTGAAAACTCTTTCTTCGACGACACTCATGTAGAAGTTGGCAAATAGAACCCCTAACGGGGATCCCATTGCCACGCCGTCAATCTGGCAATAAAGATGCTCTGTGGGTCGTGATGGGTGGCCTTCTTGGTACATATTTCAAGGAGGGCTTTAGGGCTTCCTCGGGGATGTTCAAAGGCCTGTTGTCTCCTCAACATCTGTTATACTCTTGTCGAGGATGTGTTCAATCGCTCTCGTCGACTGGAACGTTCGTGAAGAGGCTCTCGACGTCAAGAGAGGCGATGATACCTGTAGACGGAGAGTCTCGGAGTTTACGTAAAAAGTCGGTAGATGACTGTAGACAATACCTGTCAGGGATATATGGCGTGAGGAGTTCATTGAGTCTCTTCGCGATGTGAGGAGACACAGGCTTTGAACATCCCTGAGGAAGCCCTAAAAGCCCTCCTTGAAATAGGAAATATGTGCCAAGAAGGCACCATTCACGACCCACAGAGGACATCTTTATTGCCAGATTGACGGCGTGGGCAATGGGATCCCCACCGTTTAGGGGGTTCTATTTGCCAACTTCTACATGAGTGTCGTCGAAGAAAGAGTTTTCAATAAGATCCCCTGTCCTCCCCAATACTACCGCTACATAGACGACACCTTCATAAAAGTTGACAGAGAAGAGGACCTTGAAACTTTAAGAAACACCTTCGAAGAATGCTCCGTCCTCCACTTCACGTGTGAACGCAGCGTTGACGGTGCCCTACCTTTCCTGGACGTTCGGGTACAGCAGACCCCTACGGGATACACCACCACGGTTTACAAGAAAACCCACAAACCCGGGTCTATGCCTAATGGGTCCAGCGAGTGCCCAGACAGGTATAAAAGATCGGTGGTAGATGCCTTCGTCCGCCGCGCCCTTACACACTGTTCCACATGGAACAGTGTGTAAGGGAGATCGAAAGGTCTACACAAGTTCTCATTAATAATAACTTTTCAAACCGTATGGTCGAACGCCAAACGAGGGACTCCATAAATAAATGGCACCAAGAAAGAACGACCGTAACTAACGACCAAAGTGGAGCTATAAAAATATTTTATAAAAATCATATGCACCACAAATATTTGGAAGATGAAAAGGCTATAAGGAAAATAACCAGTGAAAATGTCTCCCCCACTACAGAAAGTGATAAAATTAGCCTCATAATTTATTACAAAAACATGAAAACCAGCCAGCTGCTTCTTAGAAACAACCCGGCACCCCCAGAAACGTCTTTGAAGAGAAGGAGTGTCATCTACGAATTCACATGCTCGGTGGATGGATGCCACCATTCTTATATCGGGATGGCCACTACCAGACTCTCCAAGCGTCTCTCGTGTCATCTTCAAGAAGGGGCCATTTTCATTCACTATAGGGAAAAAACATAACAGGAGACCAGAAAGAGCTGAGCTTATAAAGAACATAGAAATTATTGACCATGCACCGGACCGAAAACGCCTACGTTATCTTGAAGCATTACATATACTAGAGAAAATCCGACTATCAACACGGTAAAAGAAACAGAGTTTCTTCCCACCATCATAAGAAGAAATGGCGCAAGAAACCAACCGACTACGTATACCGCCACGAGAGAGAGAGGAGAGATCGAGGGGACCTTACCTTACCTTACAGACCTTACATTTCGTTCGGGTTGCCCCAGGTCCCTCAGTGTGAGGCGCCTCTAATGTCTACCAGAGAGTTGCTAGTACATCTTCCTAGTATATTTTGCATCTTCCAATCTTGGATGGTCTGGGATGCAGTTTAGATATTTGTCGAGCTTATTCTTAAACACATCTACGCTCACTCCTGATATATTCCTCAGATGAGCTGGCAACGCATTGAATAGACGCTGCATTATCGATGCTGGTGCGTAGTGGATTAATGTTCGTGTGTGCTTTCCTTATTTCCTGGTATAGTTTTGGGCACTATTAATCTACCTCTGCTTGCTCTTTCTGATATTTTTAGTTCCATGATATTTTCTGTTATTCCTTCTATCTGTTTCCATGCCTTTCTAGACTATATAATTTTAAGGATTGTAGTCTTTCCCAGTAGTCTAGGTCCTTAACTTCTTCTATTCTAGCTGTAAAGGACCTTTGTACACTCTCTATTTGTGCAATATCCTTTTGATAGTGTGGGTACCATATCATATTGCAATATTCAAGTGGACTACGAACATATGTTTTATAAAGCATAATCATGTGTTCAGCTTTTCTTGTTTTGAAGTGCCGTAACAACATTCCCATTTTTGCTTTACATTTTGCCAACAGAATGGCTATTTGATCATTGCATAACATGTTCCTATTCATCATCACACCAAGGTCTTTAACTGCTTCCTTATTTGTGATTGTCTCATTATTAGGTCCCCTATATGCATATAGCTTTCCTTCTCTGTCTCCATAATTTATTGATTCAAATTTATCAGAGTTAAATACCATCCTATTTACCTCTGCCCAATCATATACTTTGTTAAGGTCTCTTTGTAGAGCGTTCCTATCTTCATCACAAGTAATTTCTCTACTTATTCTTGTGTCATCAGCGAAACTACTCACTACCGAATCCTTAACATTACTGTCTATGTCTTCAATCATAATAACAAACAGTATTGCAGCTAGCACCGTACCTTGTGGCACACCGGATATTACCTTGGTTTCATCCGATTTCTCATCGTTTGCAATAACTATCTGATTTTCTGTTGTGTAAAGAGACAGAGAGACAGAGAGAGAGAGAGAGAGAGAGAGATCGAGGGGGGAGAGACAGAGAGAGAGCGAGAGAGAAAGAGAAGAGAGAGAGAGGAGCAAACAGAGAGAGAAAGAGAAAGAGAGAGAGAGGGAGCAGGCAGAGAGAGAAAGAGAGAGCGTGAGAAGGAGCGAACGAGAGAGAGAGAGAGAGAGAGAGGAACTTGCGGAAAGAGAAAGAGAGAGAGCAAGAGAGAGAGAAGAGCGGAAGAAGTAGAGAGAGATTAAGCGGGAGAGAACGAGCGGAAGATATATCAAATGTACAGCCTGCCGCCCAAGAGGTGGTACCCCAACCAACACCCAACCGACGCTAATAACCCCGTCCAAACTACGTAGGTCTGAACGCCTCAGGGGGAGATTTCGTTACCATCCAACGACCGATTAAAATCCGTTCCCACCGACCCGCCCACCGATTGTACACGACCTTGCATGCTATAAATACTTGTAAAACGTATCTTAATTCACTGTACTGTAAACTCTCATAGATGACTGCCTGTGCGCTGTCGACACGTTAGAGGAATAAACCTAAGACAAATGAAAATCTTTACATGTCCTTAGGAAACTTAATACACCAGCTACATGCTGACGAGAAAAAGATAATAAGAAGAATTGAGAAGATTGTATATAAATTAAATGCCCGTTGAAACAGCTATTGATATTACAATGCTACTGCCCTCAGAGAAGGCCTCCTTCCTTATTATTATTGTTATTATTATTATTATTATTATTATTATTATTATTATTATTATTATTATTATTATTATTATTATTATTTGCATCTAAAGTTACTCTTACTTTAATTTCAGTACCTCCGTCTGCTGCTCCCTAGATTAACGGACTAGTTCACTTTAATAATCTAAATTTAATTATACCATTCATTAATTCAAATCCTTTCCGCCGCCGCTGTGAGAAGTAAATAAATTAACTCGGTGGTCAGGTAAGACTACTTAACAATAAAGATGAGACAACGTTATATAACGATTGTTTTCATTGCTGTTTTTGCTCTTTAGATGTCTAATAATTTTCAAATTCTTCCAATACAACTCTAATGCACTTTTTCAGTTATCCAAGACATTCAAAAAGCCCCATACCCCTTCTCAATTTTCCAAGTCTTTCACACAATTCCAATTCTCTTTTTCAAGTTTCCAAATCTTTCATACAGCTCTAATTCCATTTTTCAATTTTCCTAGTTTTTCATCAACCCTAATTCCCTTTTTTTAATTTCCCAAGTTTTTCATACAACTCTAAACCCCCTTTTCAATTTTCCAAGTCTTTCATACAACTCCAATTCCATTTTTCAATTTTCCTTGTTTTTCATACAACTCTAAACCTACTTTTCAATTTTCCAAGTTTTCATACAACTCTAATTCCCCTTTTCAATCTTCCAAGACTTTCATACAACTCTGATCCCCTTTTTCAATTTTCCAAGTTTTCATATAACTCTAATTCTATTTTTACAATTTTCCAAATTTTTCCATACAACTCTAAACCCACTTTTCAATTTTCCAAGACTATCATACGTCTCTGACCCCCTTTTTCAATTTCCCAAGCATTTTATATAACTGTAATCCCCTTTTCAATTTTCTAAGTCTTTCATACAACTCCAATTCCATTTTTTCAATTTTCCAAGTCTTTCGTCCTCTTAATTCCCCCTTTTCAAGTGTGTATCCTTATCAGCTGCTCTTCAATTTTTAATCATAATAGCACTAAGGCAGTTCAGCGGTTTTAAGTTAAATGTGAGCCTTATCAATAAATGCAATCTGTTTTACTCGGCTACATATTGTCTTTACATTACTTGGTTCAGCCACGACGTTCTCCTTCAGTATGCCTTTATTTATACAAATCCATTTTCAGTTGTCTTTCTACTTTACTTTTCAATTACAATATCTGTCCAAATTAGATTAAGAACAGGGTTGGCCTCCCAGTACATGTATGTATGTATCTATGTATAGTACTGGCAATCTTCTTAGGCACAAAGATATGGTAATTCAGTTGTATTCCACATAGGAAAATGAAAATGGTTTATCTCAGAAAATGCCCAACAGCTTCGTGCTCCAATTGGACGTCTTCTTGGAGCGTTTATTAAGGAAAACGCTCCATGAAAAGGTCCCTTGGAGGACGAAATTGTTGGGCATTTTCTGAGATAAACCATTTTTAGTTTCCCATGTGGAATACAACTGTATCTATGTATGTAAAATCTGTGGTTGAAATCAATCGTTGACATGTATGAGATAATATCCTAGACACATGTATAAACAATCGAATAATGGCCCAGGTAGAAAAATGAACATTTCAATTGATATTCAAATAGTCTCCCCCTTCCCTCCATACACAACCCTACCCCTTCCAACCTTACAAAAAGGTTTCTTCAGCTGATACAAGTAATATATAGAACAGTAAGTTCCTGAGTTTATAATTTTTTTTTTCACAAGCAGAGGCCTTTGTCTCGAATACCAATATCGATGTAGTTGTTATAAGCTATGATCTTTTTCATTTAATATTTCATAAAGAAGTTATGAAAAAAAAATTTCATTATGTTGGATTTCTATTTCAAAGTGATAACCTCCGCATAATTCCTTTTCTTGAACTGAATTTAACAGCATCTTTTTAAAAGCCAATCCTTTAAATAATTCCTTTCTTAGAACTGAATTTAACAGCATCTTTTTAAAAGCCAATACTTTAAATAATTCCTTTTCTTGAACTGAATTTAACAGCATCTTTTTAAAAGCTAATCATTTAAATAATTCCTTTTATAGAACTGAATTTAACAGCATCTTTTTAAAAGCCAATTCTTTAAATAATTCCTTTTCTTGAACTGAATTTAACAGCATCTTTTTAAAAGCCAATCTTTAAATAATTCCTTTTGTTGAACTGAATTTAACATCACCTTTTTAAAAACCAATCCTTTAAATAATTCCTTTCTTTGAATCGAATTTATCAGCATCTTCTTAAAAACCTATCCTTTAAATAATTCCTTTTCTTGAACTGAATTTAACAGCATCTTTTCAAAAGCCAATCCTTTAAATAATTCCTTTCCTTGAACTGAATTTATCGGCATCCTTTTAAAAAGTCAATCATTTAGATTCTGAAATAAAGAAGACAATAAGGTAACCATTTTCTTCCATTGCGAATCTGAACGTCAGTGATAAAGGAGGAGAGTTTGTGATCAGGCCATTGCAACAATATGGCTTCCTGTATATTGACGAACAGCCCCGTGTCAGTGGAAGACGAAATAAATCAAATATCGCTATTGGCTCATAGGGAAATAGAATAGATTTTCGCTTTTCCAAGTTTTATAGATTTTCGCTGTTCCGAGTTTTAGTTTCAATAGCATTCACCCAATTTTTGCAAGTGCGGCCTAAAATTGCGGCAGTGTAATGTTAAAAATGCATCTAGCAAAGGATTAAAGAAAGGTTTCGTATTTGTACGAATCTGTCTATGTAATGTGATTTCCTTTACCGCACTTTCGCTGGCATACTCTTGAATCAAATCAGTAGTTCGGTAGGACTTCTTTTCGTCTTGCGTGGTTTGTCCTCTCGTCTGTAAAAAAAGAAACAAAAAAAAAAAAAATAGATAAACAAATAAAAAAAAAAAAAATTAAAAAAAACACTGAGATGGCTTTTTGTATGTCCGTCCGCCCTCATATCTTAAAATCTACTGAGGCTAGAGGGCTGCAAATTGGCATGTTGATCGTCCACCTTCCACTCTCTAAATGTGCCAAACTTCAGCCCTCTAGCCTCAGTATTTATCTTATTTAAGGTTAAATTTAACCATGATCGTGGTTCAGGCACCGCTATGTGCCAACACAGGGCACAATCGGGATTTGGCTGAAAATCTCATGGGCCACGGCTAATGTTCCATGGCCACTGTACAGAAAACTCGATTGCGCCGAAGTTTTTGCAAATTATTTGCTTATTTATGATTGTTTTCAAGATTAAAGCGGTAAGTGATGGTTCGCAAAAACATTCATTTATAAGCAACACCGGCCACATACATCGTGTACCTACGCCATGTACATTGTGCTCCAGTTAGGTTT
>NC_061110.1:103963492-103965992 GCF_015104395.2 Macrobrachium nipponense
CTCATTTTCAGTCATTTTGCCCTTTCAATATCTATAACTTTTGTATATTTGTAAAGAATTGGATGCTTGAACATTGAGTTTTGTTGTTTTATCCATATATTGGAAGAGCTGTGAGCGAGTGTAACCGTGTTACACTTTTGTAATTTTTAGAGGATAAGTGGATCCCTTCCAGTAATTTCACGTTCGCCGTGATGGCTGAGCCATTTGACTTATGGAAAACATTTCTTTCTTGCTAGTATTTCATCAGGACCTTTGTTATTCTTAATTTTCAAATTATATCAGGGGTGCAATGGGTCCCAGACTAGGGTCTGTGGTTGCACCTTTATATTCCCCTAGCCTTTTATCCGAGGGCTCTTTTCAAAATGTTTACCGTTCCGCTCAGGGCAGCAATCTGCGCCTCATTTATACTTGGGAAACTTGGTGTTGCCTGAAGGTATTTTCTCAGGTTTTTCCGTCATAAGTCCTGTCGCCCCTACCGCCACAGGTATTATTTCTGTTTCCTTCAGTTCCCATGTGCTTTTCAGGTCGTTCTTTAGGCCTTGATATTTTGTTATTTTGTGCCTCTCAGCTCTATTGGGGCCAAAGTCTCTGGGAATTATCGCATCTATAATCTTTGCTGTTTTTTGTTCCTTGTTCAGAGTGTCAGTTCCAGTTATGAGTGAAGTGGCCAGATCTTCAGCTCACATTCCATCATTGAAAAACTATCTACGATTAAATGAGATGCACTTCGCTATGAATAAATACTCAGTCCTGTGTATAATAAGAAGCAAGTCGAAATAATATACAGTTATTTATCTCGATAGTGAAAAGTGAAATGAGTTTCTTCTTTAGTCATATTCTCTGTGAAATCCTTAAATACATGTCATGTTATTAGTCAATATAGATTATAGACAACGTCCTTGGCCTTCTTGAACCATCTCATGCTCCTTATTTATTCTTAGTGTTTGCCATTATGGGTAAAAAAAAAAGCGTCCCATTTAACAGTAAGCCTTCTTTCATGAAGATTTATTCATGAATATTCCGTTGATTTTCATGAATATTCCGTTGATTTACCTTTTCAAGAACTCATTTCCTTCATTAAGAATTCTCCTCCATCATTCCCTAGAAGCAGACGTAAATAACTTTTCTTCCTACTCGGGGAGTAAGCCTACAAACTTTTTTGCTATTGTTGTTCTTATTGTTGTTGTAGTAGTTCTTGTCGGGGGGATTGGGAAGGTCTATGGAAGGCCTGGAAAAGGTCTGAAAAAGGTGTTTCGCATAAAGTTAAAGATCCAGTATCGGAGTTTTTTGTATTATTTTTTCCTTATACTTCAAGTTGTTGAAAAGTTTGTATAATTATTTTTTCCCGTATACATTAAATATTGGAAATTCTATTTAATAACTTTTTTCCTCATACTTTAAGTGTTGGAAATTTTGTTTAATTATTTTATTCCTTATACTTTAAGCGTCAGACTTTTTTATTATTATTTTTTTCCTTATGCTTTTTAGTATTAGATTATTTTTATTTATGTTCAATAAGCATTGGGAATGTTAATTATTTTTTTCCTTAAAGTATTCTTTAACTATTGGAATTTTTACAATTCTTTTTCCATATACTTTATCCATTGGAAAGATTTTATATTTTTTATATAATCTAAAATCATTATTATACTTTCAATTATGCCATGGAAATTAAAAGAACTTCATCGTCACCCACTGTGTATTCCAGTTCATGATCAAAATTATTGTTAAACGTAAGTCAGTATGTTGGGCTTTGTGGCATATTGTATTAAAAATCACAGAAATATGCCAATGAGACCTTGTTGTTTGTAATGCAATAATCCCCTCAATAATGAACATGATTATTACCGAAGACTAGATAATCATTAACTTTATCCTAACATCGATAAGTAATAACAACACCTAATTATCATGATTAATTAGCCACCAGTATCATTGTATTACTCATTCAGTGGATGTAATTGATAAGTGATGTAACATATAACGAACAAATAATGCCAGTTCCAAATCTTCATTAGTATTAGTAAAGACAAAACCGTAATTAACATTGTAGATGAAATCATGTTTTCTCAGTAACTTTCACTCGATTGTATCAATGATGAGTAATTAATATTGTATATGAAATAAATCCTGCCTTTTCACTTTTTTTATGCACCTGATTGCTTCAAAGATGTGAGTTATAAGTACCTGATAATACCAGTGTCAAATCTCCTTCAGTATTACCTCAAATCATAAACGTAATTAACATTGTAATTACGGTTATGTCTCTAGATGAAAAGTATGGAGTTTTTCATTTACAATGTTAATTACGGTTACGACTTGAGATAATACTAATGAAGATTTGAGACTGCTATCACCAGGTAGTTATAACTGACATCCTTCCACCCGATCGCTCAAAAAGAACATGCGAAGCTTTAAGCTCGAATTATTGGCGTTTCGAAGAGAGATGTCAATATGTCACACGGGCTGAAGAGCCTCCTGTGATGGTTCTTCAATATTC
>NC_061110.1:103970992-103980992 GCF_015104395.2 Macrobrachium nipponense
ACCATATTCACAAAAAATGACAGACATACATTACAATAAAAAAATTTTTAATAACTCTAAGGCAACTGATTTTTATTTAAGTCAGTATTATATATTTGAGGTCATTCTTAAACATGTTACAGATACAAGGGTCTAAATGAAAAAGGCCACGACTAACATGAAATACAATGAAAAGTAAGTTGTATTAAAGCAGATTCTAAAAGATTTCGTGATAAGACATCTCTTGACCGTGCAATTACTGAACTGTCAATCCAATTAATTCGGTGGTTGTTTTCACTTAAATGAATAAATAATGCATTAGATTTTGCCAGTTTTTACAGAGTATTTATGCTGGCTTAGCCTTACTTCTAAGCCCTTGCTCGACTGTCCGAGGTAGAATGAGGGACAATCCATACATGGAATTTTATATATTATGTTGTTGCTTTCTCTGGGGCCATTTTTTATTAACATTCTTTTTAGTGTGTTATTATAGGAAGAAACAAGGTTGACATTAAAAGCTTTTAACAATGGTTTAATGGTTTCAAATCCGTTAAAATAAGGCAAACTGAGAATGTTCTTAGAATTTTCTTTCTGTGCGTTTGTTTTCAGTATAAAACTTTTTGTGGGCTTTATTATAACAAATGTCTAATATATGTGAAGGATAGCATAAATCTTTCCCTATTTTTCTTATGTATTCAATTTCTTGATCCAAATATTGTGGACTGACAATTCGTAATGCTCGTAAAAACATAGAGGAAAAAAAAGGTTGATATTTTTATATTAAGATGGTGGCCTGAGAAGAAATGAACATAAGTTAAGTGTTAGTCGGTTTCCTATAAATACTGAATTTACATTGAAATGGTTCTCTATGTATCAAAACATCTAAGAAAGGGAGGCAATTGTCTTTTTCTAATTCTAGAGTAAACTTAATCGATGGTACCTGGTTATTTAATTTAGAGAGTAAATCATTTACATCAATACCGACAGGAAGAACAGCTAAACAATCATCAAACGTAACGATACCACTTTACAGGAATATGAATGATATTAGGTAAGTAGCGTTTTTCGAAGAATTCCATATACAGGTTTGAGAGCAATGGTGATAAAGGATTTCCCATTGCCATGCCAAAAATGGGAAATCCTTTATCACCATTGCTCTCAAACCTGTATATGGAATTCTTCGAAAAACGCTACTTACCTAATATCATTCATATTCCTGTAAAGTGGTATCGTTACGTTGATGATTGTTTAGCTGTTCTTCCTGTCGGTATTGATGTAAATGATTTACTCTCTAAATTAAAAATAACCAGGTACCATCGATTAAGTTTACTCTAGAATTAGAAAAGACAATTGCCTCCCTTTCTTAGATGTTTTGATACATAGAGAACCATTTCAATGTAAATTCAGTATTTATAGGAAACCGACTACAACTTAACTTATGTTCATTTCTTCTCAGGCCACCATCTTAATATATAAAAATATCAATTTTTTCCTCTATGTTTTTACGAGCATTACGAATTGTCAGTCCACAATATTTGGATCAAGAAATTGAATACATAAGAAAAATAGGGAAAGATTTATGCTATCCTTCACATATATAGACATTTGTTATAATAAAGCCCACAAAAAGTTTTATACTGAAAACAACGCACAGAAAGAAAATTCTAAGAACATTCTCAGTTTGCCTTATTTTAACGGATTGAAACCATTAAACCATTGTTAAAAGCTTTTAATGTCAACTTGTTTCTTCCTATAATAACACACTAAAAAGAATGTTAATAAAAAATGGCCCCAGAGAAAGCAACAACATAATATATAAAATTCCATGTATGGATTGTCCCTCATTCTACCTCGGACAGTCGAAGCAAGGGCTTAGAAGTAAGGCTAGCCAGCATAAATACTCTGTAAAAACTGGGCAAAAATCTAATACATTATTTATTCATTTAAGTGAAAACAACCACCGAATTAATTGGATTGACAGTTCAGTAATTGCACGGTCAAGAGATGTCTTATCACGAAATCTTTTAGAATCTGCTTTAATACAACTTACTTTTCATTGTAATTTCAATGTTAGTCGTGGCCTTTTTCATTTAGACCTTGTATCTGTAACATGTTTAAGAATGACCTCAAATATATAATTAATTAACTGACTTAAATAAAAATCAGTTGCCTTAGAGTTATTAAAAATTTTTTTAAAAAAATTGTAATGTATGTCTGTCATTTTTTGTGATATCGGTTTTGTCTACCGAGGTTCCGTATAGCTGTCACCTAATCCTTTAATTGTCTGGAGATTGTATCTGAGATGATTGTCTTAAACCTTTAATTGCACCCTTTGTTATGCTTGTTTGGGAAGGTTTCTTATTTCCTGTTCCAGGTGTGTCGGATTCTAGGCACTAATCCCTTTTATAATCCCTATCTGTCAGTTATACGAACCTTCTTGCATTGTCTTTTCTCGTATTTTTGTCAGTAGCTGCTTCAGTAAAAGGGCTTTCAGCGAAAGATCTCGCAGACTCCTTCGTTTATTTTTCCTTCGTGGCATTTATCTTTATTTATGGATTTATCACGTTCCTAACTTTCGTGATTCTGTAATACATATATATATATATATGTATATATATATATATATATATATAGATATATATATATATATATATATATATATATATTTGAGTGTAACACGAGTTATTTAAAATGCTTCGGACGATGGGAGAAAATGCAAATCTAAGAAAAAAAAAAAATGTTTGATAAAGATATGCATTTTAAGGCTTTATTCGTTTGTGATGGGAACTTTTTTTTAAATAACTTTTCATCATCAACACTGCTCTCCGGCGAGGGAGGATGTTCACAGAAGGTCGGAGTAGCCTGGGATTGGCCTCGTCAATTCCTTTTCCCCCACTGTATTTTGTATAACGTTCGTATTTAAGGACGTCTCGCGAGAACTTTGCAATAAAGCAAAGGTTTCAAAATTGTTTTTTAAGAATGAAACGTAATTTCTTCAAATGACGATCGAATTGGAAGTCACATTTAAGGGAAAATCGATTGGAAATTGTTCATGGTGCAGAGAAATTCCAGTTTTTTACTGAAGAGCTCTCACTACTAATTCTCAATATATAAAAAAAAAAATCAGATGGCCCAAGAAAATCAGATGACCCAAAAAGAGTAACAGTACCCCGTAAACGGTGGCTAAAAATAACATGATTTAATTAAATCTTTAGGGAAATTTTTGGGATAATTCTAATTGCCGAATGAAAGTTTCAATCGTTGTAACTTAGGAACTATATTTCAAAACTCCAGCTGGAAAAAAAAATATAACAGGCTATATGGAAATTCAGTTACTAATTCATAAACTTTCCGTCTACAAAAACCTTCAACAAAATAAGTGTTATGACATTAAAAAATGTGAGCACCCATAAAGTCTTGTAACGTTTAATCGTTTTGAGTTAGTTTACCGAATTGTGCATTTTAATACGGCAGAACCTTTACAGTGAGTGACCTGTAAGATTAGTCAACGTTCACTTTGAAAAGTAACCTACAAATATTGCAGATGCATACAAGAGGATGCAGGATAAAACATTCCATAAGTGTAGCAGAATAACCATTGAACTAAGTCGTATGCGGACTTGTGAAGAAATGTCTTCGTCTTTATTCAAATGCAAAGTACGGGAACAAGTTATGCTATGAGGTTCCTAAAATAGTATTATTTATCGTAAAGTATTGCCTAATTCAATATCAGCACATGCCGCATAAGCACACTTACCTTCACTGTTATTGTGATTGTATATGTAAAATCTATACCAAATGTTAGGGAAAAAATGCTATTCCCAACATTTACAGTACGAAAATTAGAATAACCAGTATAAATTAGAATAACCAGTATGAGAGCATTTTTTTAAAAGTAATATAACTCCACTTTTCTGTTGTAAAGGGAAGGTTATTTTTTTCAATAAGGTTATTTGTCACGGTAAACACTTTTTCTTTGGGTGGGTGAGAGATTGCTCCATGAACATATTGGTAAGTACGCCTTGAATACTTACCGATACGTTATAAAAGATTATAACCCAATTACTACGAAGAGTAATAATACTACTCAAAAAAAAGTTGGAACATGATTCATTTAAATTTTGCACCTTGATATATTAAGGAGTATGATTTTAAAGTGTTTTGTTTTATTTATTCTCTCTGAAAGAGGCTAAAACCAATTTCACTTCTGAAAGAACCCATTCTCTCTCTCTCTATAAAAAAAGAAGGAAATATAAATCTTCATACTGTAACAATTTATCATACTTTTTATTCCAGATAACAGTTATAGTTACCTTTATCGCCCTCTGTGATACCTTTTACTCGGATGAAGGGGTGATATATATTTAGGTCTACGTTCCGCTCTCCAGATAGCAATATCTCTGCATTTATAGCTGAGATATAGCACAGAGTCCCCTCAATATCCCAGTTTCTTCTGGCCTTTGCTTCAAATATAGTGAATTCCGTGGAAGGCACTGTAATGTGCCTTTTTTTTTGGCATTTATTATTATTTTTTATTTATTTATTTATTTATTTTTTTTGCTCTATCACAGTCCTCCAATTCGACTGGGTGGTATTTATAGTGTGGGGTTCCGGGTTGCATCCTGCCTCCTTAGGAGTCCATCACTTTTCTTACTATGTGCGCCGTTTCTAGGATCACACTCTTCTGCATGAGTCCTGGAGCTACTTCAGCCTCTAGTTTTTCTAGATTCCTTTTCAGGGATCTTGGGATCGTGCCTAGTGCTCCTATGATTATGGGTACAATTTCCACTGGCATATCCCATATCCTTCTTATTTCTATTTTCAGATCTTGATACTTATCCATTTTTTTCCCTCTCTTTCTCTTCAACTCTGGTGTCCCATGGTATTGCGACATCAATGAGTGATACTTTCTTCTTGACTTTGTCAATCAACGTCACGTCTGGTCTATTTGCACGTATCACCCTATCCGTTCTGATGCCATAGTCCCAGAGGATCTTTGCCTGATCTTTAGCTCTCCCCTCTGTAGCCATTGCCATGTGTCATCGCTGGCTAGTTCTTTAATCTGTCTCATGTACTGTCCGTGCATTGATTTGTTGTGCCAGTCCTCTGTTCTGTCTGTCATTCTCCTGTCTCTGTATATTTCTGGGTCTTCGTCTGCTTTTATTAGTCCTTCTTCCCATGCACTCTTTAGCTACTAGTCTTCACTGGTTTTCAGATATTGCCCCAGTGCTCTGTTTTCGATGTTGACGTAGTCCTCTATACTTAGTAGTCCTCTCCCTCCTTCCTTTCGTGTTATGTATAGTCTGTCCGTATTTGCTCTTGGGTGTATTATTATTATTATTATTATTATTATTATTATTATTATTATTATTATTATTATTATTACTATTATTATTATTATTATTATTATTATTATTATTATTATTATTATTATTAGAGGACGAAGAAGAAGATGAGTAAGAACCAAGAAACGTGTTAGTTGAAACATAATGTTTACCGATATTGCTACCGATATTGAAAAACATTATACTTTACGAACAGAAAAAAAATCGAAGATACATTATTAAAAAAAAAGGACTTGCTCCAAAATTATCTTTAATTTTTACTCGACCATTCTATGGAGAAGCGAGTTATTTCAAACAGTTTGCATAGATTTTTATACGTATAATCAGAACTATAAGTCAATATAAGTGTACTTACACTATACATATGATCATACTGATTTAGGCAATAATTTGTGACCGGAAACTAGAAATATTTTTATGAATACCATAGTGTCTCGTGCACGTGTACTAATTCTGTTAATTAATAGATGTGTGTGGCTATGCATGAAGATTTGTCCATGTTACTTATTTACTGATGCAATCGATCCAATTCTAGCAAAATAATATATATATATATATATATATATATATATATTATATATATATATATATATATATATATATATATATATATATTATATATATATATATATATATATATATATATATATATATATATATATATATAATATATATATATATATATATATATATACATATATATATAATATATATATTATAAATATACGTATATACTCCAAAACCCATAATTACGCAATAAATTTACACAATTACTGTTGACTGAAGTCAGCCATCGCCATAACCTAATTTTGCTGCCTTGCATCATGTAATAAGGTCGTCTACGGATAAAGTTTCGCATGCTAAATTCGCACTTAAAGCCGAGGTGTTAGGGCTGAAATTTGAATATGGCATCCATTGCATAACTTCCTTGAACTGGTACCCAATATTCAAAGGTGTTACAAAGCTGACACCCTTAATATATCAGTGCAGCTTGCTTGAAGATTATACGTGGAATATAGTGGCATAGGTAAAAAAGAAGGATAGGAACCTTTAAGCATAACAAAATTGTGAGATTTCAGGAAAATAAGAATGAAAAGGGAATAACAGCCTTGAAGACTCTCCAAGCTATTTGTCACTTATTCAATATGGAGAATTGGTTTCCCGTAGTAAGCAAAGAAGTCGACTATGTAACTTAATAATTATTACTTGGAGTTCATATGTGAAATATGGTTGGATGGGAAAATGAGAATGATAGGAACCATCAGAATGATATAAAAAAATGACGAGAATTTAGGATATCACATTATTTAATGAGATTGTCCATTTTTAAAAGAAAGAGTTTGAAATTCTCTGTGGAATATTGCATCTAATTATTCGTACCTCCAATATTGCTCTCTGTTCATTTATAGGGCTTATAAATTTCTGAAGCGTTTACAAAAGATTAGCTGAGTAAATCATTATGTAAGTTGGTGGATCCCCGAAAAAAAACTAAAAAGGAGTATTGATATAATAGTATTACGGGATTTTAATATAATGGGAAACTCAAATGTAGAGTTCATTCAGTATGCTTGATAGTAAAAACATCACAAGGTAAATAATTATGATAATCAGTCACACACACACACACACACACACACACACATGTATATATATATATATATATATATATATATATATATATATATATATATATATATATATATATATATACGCACGCACACACACACCCATATATATATCTATATATATATATTATATATATATATATATATATAATCTATTTTCAAATACTTTTTAAGTCTATTTTATAACAAATATGACAGACTCGCAATGGTTTTGTTTCAATAACAAATATGACAGATTCGCAATGGTGTTTCAATAACAAAATGACAGACTCGCAATGGTGTTGTTTCAATAACAAATATGACAGACTCGCAATGGTGTTGTTTCAATAACAAATATGACAGACTCTCAATGGTGTTGTTTCAATAACAAATATATAAGTCATATCACATTACCGTGATCCATATACATATATCGAGCTACAAATGTCCTTTAATATCTAATTCGCTCTACCTCGGAATTAATATATTTTCATATATGTTTAACCGAAGGGGAATTTATGAAAATATATTAATCCGAGGTAAAGCGAATTAGATATTAAAGGACGTTTGTAGCTATATATATATACATATATCTATATATATATATATATATATATATATATATATATATATATATATATATATATATATATATATATAGTATATGTATATATATCTATATATATATAATATATATATATATATATATATATATATATATATATATATATATAATATATATATTTCTGCAGGTGCCCACGTGTGACATTTATATGTATGTTTGTATGAATATAAATGTCAAAACATGTTTATCTGCAGAGATATTCTATAATTTGGTTATTGACACATAATAGGTTATAGTTAAAAGTAAACATAAGTGTTATAGCTTCAGGTATCTAATAGGCTTCCTTGTATTGCGTAATGAAACTGTAAACACGTAAACGACTTGTGCCAGAAATAGTTTGTGCTTTTATGACTGATGAAATAAGATAAAATCCTTTGGCGTATCCATCTCATAAATGAAATGGAAAACGTTTGACAATTTAAAAAATACAGCGCATCGAAATATCCAGTGGTCATTTTGAAACGAAGTAACAACCCGAAAGAAAAAGTATTCGTCGAAATGATTGCAAAACGGTTTATATGCGTAAAACAAAGAGGGGAAAAGCATCGACGTTAAAAGAGTGGCTGTAATATTCGTATGGTATTCCATGAAACTTTGGTAA
Organism: Macrobrachium nipponense; assembly: GCF_015104395.2. Taxonomy (NCBI): domain Eukaryota; kingdom Metazoa; phylum Arthropoda; class Malacostraca; order Decapoda; family Palaemonidae; genus Macrobrachium; species Macrobrachium nipponense. The sequence goes on from NC_061110.1 coordinate 103,979,147, forward strand.
TCGATGGAATATTCATGAAAGAGACTAGTTGTATGAAGATAATGGAGCCTGAAGCCAGCCGAAAAGAGAATGCGGTATCTTTTCAAAACGGTTTTGGTAAATCTATTTTCAAATACTTTTTAAGTCTATTTTATAACAAATATGACAGACTCGCAATGGTGTTGTTTCAATAACAAATATGACAGATTCGCAATGGTTTTTCAATAACAAAAATGACAGACTCGCAATGGTGTTGTTTCAATAACAAATATGACAGACTCGCAATGGTGTTGTTTCAATAACAAATATGACAGACTCTCAATGGTGTTGTTTCAATAACAAATATGACAGACCCGCAATGGTGTTGTTTCAATAACAAAAATGACAGACTCGCAATGGTGTTGTTTCAATAACAAATATGACAGACTCCCAATGGTGTTGTTTCAATAACAAAAATGACAGACTCGCAATGGTGTTGTTTCAATAACAAATACAACAGACCCGTAATGGTGTTGTTTCAGTAACAAATATGACAGGCCCGTAATGGTGTTGTTTCAATAACAAATACAACAGACCCGTAATGGTGTTGTTACAGTAACAAATATGCCAGACTCGCAATGGTGTTGTTTCAATAACAAATACGACAAACTCGCAATGGAGTTATTTCATTATTTCATTAACAATAAGATTGGCTTTAGATTTGATGCCATCAGTGCGCCTAACATGGTACCTTACAATAATTGCTGAATGGCGTTTGCAGCTTCCCTTTGCCTCCTGTCTCCACCCACCTTCGAATCTTTTACTTGACCTTCTTTCCAGCTACCTTTCTTTAGTCTTGCTGTCCATCCTCTCTAACTCTTATTTAAAGGTGCAACTGAGGGGGTGTTCTCCCACTTATCCTTTATTTCCTTGACCTTCTGGATCTCTGGATCTTGATGTCCAACCTCTCCAATTCCCTCTTTTCGCTGTATTGTTCACTGAATGGCTGAACGTGCCTCAGAGAGCTTGGCTTAATAGTCTAAATGAGAAGTATCACTCAAAATAGCAAGTACATTTATATAATACAGAGAGGCTGAAAGAGATATCACTCAAAATACCAATTATATTTATATCAGCGATTTCCAACCAGAGTTCCGGGGAACCTTGGGGCTCCTCATGCCATCATCAGGGGTTCCGCAAGAAGTCTTGAAATAAATATGTATTGCAACTGACTCTGATCTGAATAATCGCGGCTCGAGTAGCAGTGGTAGATATATGATCTATATATATGTATGTATGTATATATATATATATATATATATATATATATATATATATATATATATATATATATATATATATATATATATATATATATATATATATATATATATTATATATGTGTGTATGTGTGTGTGTGTGTGAGTACCTGTAGATAAAGATTCCCTAGGATATGAAAAAAGTGTTCCAGGGGCTCCTTGAAGGTATACAAAGGTTGAGAATCGCTGATTTATATAATACAGAGAGGGTACATGCTAATTCAGTTGATTAAGAAGAGGTTTAAAAAAAGTTATACCTGGTGGCCTTTTCAGCCTTTAAATGCATATCATGGCTATAAAAGATGGTAACACAGTAACAGACATAGTTATTGTATAATTAAGCGGCACTGTACATGTGTCACTTAGAGTAATTTAAAGTTGTAGTTAATTCACCACTAAGGTTCCTGAGCTTCACAAACCAAATGGATCAAATGGAATCTGTATCGTATTCAACGCTTCAGAGAAATTAAAGTAGACCTGGAGGAACTGTTACTCTACTAAACTCTTATTTGAACCCGCTGCTGAATATTGCCTTATCTCTGATAACTGCAGTTTAGCTAGATGAGTAA
>NC_061110.1:103989775-103992275 GCF_015104395.2 Macrobrachium nipponense
TATCTATTATTTTCTCGGAACGTGCCACATATCAAGAGCTTTCATTCATTCTATCATCCATTTTCGTCGTTATCTGCTTCACCTTAGGGATTTTTATTATTGTTTCCATTTATCTTCTTTGTGGCAAATGTTACTCATGATTTTATAAGACACACCCCATTTCCATGCGGCCCGTAGGTGGGAGGTTTATTGCCGTCAGCGCACCATCATTTGGTGCCACTGTAGGCATTGCTTAAGGTCTTTTGCAGCGTCCCTTCGACCCCCCCCCTAGCTGCAACTACTTTCATTCCTTTTTAATGTACCTCCTTCATATTCCCTTTCTTCTATCTTTACTCTCCACCCTCTCCGGACAATTGTTTCATAGTGCAACTGCTTTGAGGTTTTCCTCCTGTTACACCTTTCAATCCTTTTACTGTCAATTTCCATTTCTGCGCTGAATGGTCTTATGTTTACCCAAGCGCTTGGCATAATGCCAGAAATCTAGATAAATCAAATCAATTCAAATCAAATCAAATCATCCATTTCCATACAAGTTGTTTCTACATGTAAATCGCATTTTCATTACCCTTTTGAAAAAAAAATTAAATAACCAAAAGAACATGGCACACGTAATACTAAAACCTACCATACAACATGTACACATTCGCTTTTACACATAACATCCTATCAATGTAGTGTCAATGAAACAATTATTTTTGAGAGCTTTTGAAGTAGAGTATAGCAAACGTGACAATTTAATGATAAATGTAGGGAAGGGGTTGGTTTATTTTTCTTGAAAACGCTTGTAGTAGGTGAGATTGAAATTAAGGAATAAACTGGAACCCAAGTTAATGAGATTACAAGTGACACACAACACACACACACACACACACACACACACATATATATATATATATATATATATATATATATATATATATATATATATATATAGATATATATATATATATATACATATATATATATATATATATATATATATTATATGTGTGTGTGTGTGTGTGTGTGTGTGTGTGTTGTGATGTGTGTGTATGCGAGTGTGATGTATTATAGTTTCCGCAATATTCATAACTATATATTCATATTCATTATATTTCTGAAAGAAAATGCATTTGTGTTAAATACTATATTCATTTGATCCCAACATTAAGATTTCTTATTTAAGCAATTCAATAGCTTTATGTGCGTATTATTTCATAATAACAATGATACTAGTCACGTGGACGGCCTGATTTTTCATGAATGTTGCTAAGTCAATAATTAAAAGGAGTCAGTAGTAAATTCATTTCGAATTACGGTTTAATACGTAGGAATTATTATGGGATCCAATCATAACAGGACTTTGAATTACATTTCGTCTGACCTCCGAATGTTACGGAAATGACTCTTACGAAAATGGGTCACCGAGATACAATGGCAATCATTAGTGACATTGGAATCAGGAAGCTCCAAAGGCCGAGTTGTTTTTCAGACGAAGCTTCAGCATAGTAATTACCGAGCGTATATGCTTTTGTTAATAGTTCCCTGAATTATGAAATCAGGGCGTTGCTTACATACAAAATTATAATAATTATACTGAGCAGTTTTTGTTATGTACAATAACCGTATTAACAAGATCCTAAAGAAAATTAAGTCCATAGAATTTGAGGCTGTACTTTAAACACAGATAATTCTGTACTCTAATAATCTTTACAGAGAAGTATATAATGGTAATTTTCAATTATAATTTGTTTTGATATCTCACATGATGAATGATAGTGGAAGCTGAATAAAACACAAGTTTTATAAACACATAAATACTTATAATCACTCGAGCTAAGCCCCAAATCCGACCTGTCAATTGTTTGTTTGTTTGTATGGTGTATTTACGTTGCATGGAACCAGTGGTTATTCAGCAACCTGATTTCCGAACCACGTCGAGAGTGAACTTCTATCACCAGAAATACACATCTCTCCCTCCCAATTGGAATGCCCGGGAATCGAGCTCGCGGCCACCGAGATGGCACGCCAACACCATACCAACTATGCCACTGTGGCTCTCCGACCTGTCAATTAAATATTTTATTATTTCTAAAGAGGCTCCCATTAAATAATATTTTGTGAGAAAAATATAAAAAGATTTTTTTTTTTTTAATTCGTGCTCTCCTCACTTGGTAGAAAATTGGTCCCAACGAATTTGAAAAAAGAAAATCAACCCTCTTTTACAGAACGCTTGGTTAGAAATGAGCCATATCAGCATTTTTTTAAATAAAATAACGTACTATAATATTAACAATCAGCAAACGCACCCGCAAACCTTTACGTGATTATTAATATTGTACTATTTTCATTTTTAATGATTGCTGATATGAGTCATTTTTAACCAGGTTCTCTGTAAGAATGGTTGGTTTTCTTTCTTCAAAGAAAATATATAAAGCAGTGTACTATCGAAACTTTTGACTCCCTCTTCGTACAATTGAGGTAAGAGGATCTCTACTACATAAATTCAATTAGTTGAATC
>NC_061110.1:103997275-104004775 GCF_015104395.2 Macrobrachium nipponense
TTTATATTACCTATAACAATTTACTATATATTCCTTACGCCATTCATCTATTATTTGCTCTATTAAACTTCTGAGAGCATTTACTCGTCTTGTTTCACAGATTTTAAGTTAAAGGATCGTTATACCGAAAATCTTGCTTATGGTTTAAGTAAATTCGTTGTGCCGTGTGGTCGTCACTTGAGGGACCTAAGGCAGTCATGATAAAAATATACTGACCACGAAAAAAGTTTAAGGAAAATACTTAAATGATAACCGTTTCTTTCAATAAAATGCTCGTAAAAAACAAAGTTTAGTCTAGATTAACTTTAAATACTTTAGTTGAAATAAAAATCTCACGTTTATTACAAAATTTAGAACTGAAAACTGTAAGAAATTAAATTAATTTTTTTCTTTTTTCGTTAACATTTTGTTTCTTTTACCGCAATTAAGGAATGATGATATACCTATATTGACATGAAAAACGTTTGACGAAAATGCTTAAATGGAAAATAATTCTTTTAAAAATTTATTCATAAAAACGATGCTTCATAAAACATATCCACTAAAATATTCTGGTTAAAATTAAAATGACAAATTCATAAACAAATATAGAACATTAAATACAAGAAAATAAATCGTGTGAAAATATCTAACTTTCATATCACTCGTATTATCTCTTTTATTTTTTGGTATAATCTATTTTTTAATGCACTGTGTACAAAGCTGAAAAACTTGCTGGGAAACTATAAAGATTTTCTGTACGAATACATTGTCAACTAGGAGGATTCTGGAGATATGTCTGAAAACTGTGAAAATAAGTGACCAAAATAAAGTGGCATTCATAGAAAGACAAACGACAATGGAAAGATGTCACTACTCAAAGGGTAATACAAACATTTCTCTTTAACTATATAATGAAAATGGTTGCCATTTCTATGAAAAAAAAGTTAAAAGATATAATTTTGCAATGAAATTTGATTGAATGGAAGAGAGACATGAATATATCCAATCAAAATTACCTAGATGACGTCACTCAAATTTAACTCGTAAAAAGAAGTTTCATAACAACTTACATTGGAAGAAATATTTCAATACTATTACCTCATTTCTAATTTTACTTAGGTATAAGCCCCCCAGGAACAGATATTATTACCATAACTGTCATATTAGGCAAACTACAATATAAGAACATTTTTTTGTGAGGATTTCTTGAGACATTAAACAAGGTTCTTGTTACATTTGTTTGTAAGCTCAAGTTCTCTAATAATTGCTCCTGAGATCTACTATGCTAAAATAGCATGCAGTTACAAACATTGAGCCGTCGCAATCTCTGTTACAGCTTGCATTCAGATGCTACATAGTATTACTTACAGCTGTATTATTATACACACACATACACACACGTATATATATAATATAAATATATATATATATATATATATATATATATATATATATATATATATATATATATATATATATATATATATATATATATTATATATATATATATATATATATATATATATATATATATATATATATATATATATATATATATATATATATATATATATATGATGCACAGCTTTCTTCTATGCACAACCAAAGTAATGACGTATTTTCATTTCTTGTCACTGCATAGTTTTCGTCAAAAAGGAAAAAAATCCAAGTTTTCGAATGTTCATAAGAAGTGGTTACAAAAAAAAAAAACCTAAACCAATAAGAAAACACGAAAAAACAACACAGAAACAGACTCAATTTTTTCAGCTGACATTTTCCAACAAGGCAAGCAAAGCCAAAAATCGCCGAAAGAGACAGAGGTCTGGCAACGTGGGCTGCTGACAGACATGCGGTCGGGGTCTCGACTCCCGAATTTAATGAACCCGAAGTCACTTCAACGTGGGAACGTTCCCCACGAAACCTAGAAACTGGCTCAGTCTTTGGACCTGCGTTATTCACCCTTCATGCAAAGGGACGTATTTACTATTCTCTTAAACTGACACAGGAAGAATTTATGTACTATGCCTTGTGTAAATTAATACTGTGAAGGGGTAATTAAATGAGGGAACTAATTTTTTTTTTATTGTTTATTGGCCTAATATCGGCAAAGTCCTGTTTTTAGTTACATGATATTTAACAAGTACTCTCTTTCTCACTCTCTCTCTATGTATGCTTATATATAGGTGTGTGTAGCGTGTGTGAGAGAGAGGGATTTCATTTTTCCATTAAAAATTGCGTATGCCCGGATAATCTTCGTAAGCATTAAGAGATCCATATACTTTTTAAGAATACCTGCAAAATATTGAACGTCAGGTAGCAATCTACGAATGACACAGTGTATGTCTCTGTGCATAAGTGCACATGTGTGATAAAAGTAACATTAATATTATACATGTATTGCGCAAAAAGCACAAACGAAATGTGCCTGCAATAAATCATAACGCTCAAAAGTAACGCATTTTATACTTGAATAAGAGAAAGTTTTCGATAAATAAGAACAGAACATTCAATTTATAGACACTTTAGAAAGCTTCCATCATTTTTGTTTCCTCCAGCAGTACAAGAGAGATGATATTTCCGTGTGGTACAGATTTCTTTTTATCTGTGATATTTCAGTGAAAGTTCAGCATCAACCCTCACTCTTATTTGATATTCTTACACCACTTCTCGTTCAAAAGTTACATGCTGGTATATTGAGGATACCTCTCTCTCTCGGTCTCTCTCTCTCTCTCTCTCTCTCTCTCTCTCTCTCTCTCTCTGTTTTAAACGACCAAACAATAACTACCATTTGAGGTTTAAGTATTGTGGCCTGTTTTCCCATTCCTAAGTACGTCTTGCACAATTTGTATCTTTGTTAGATTCCTAATTTTCTTCTATTTGTGCTCGTATTACTCTCTATAATTCGGTACTGTCTGCCTGATGAATCTGAAATTACATTAATTCCCTTTCAACACCGTATCTTTATCAATAGCATTCTGGCAGCCTTCAGATGGCATCATATCTTCGGGATGGTAGCACCTCTTTATGAGAGATGTTCTTATGATTTGCTCCTGTCCTTACTGAAGTACCAGAGAGTTTATTGTCTACTGAATACGGCAAGTTATTCTTTTAGTGACTACAATTGCTGTGGCACAAGCATTTTTAAAGCTACTCATTAGACCTAATTTTCCGTTATGGTTTCCATTTTGCGGTAGAGAGAACGGTTTCTTATATATCAAATCGGGCAAGCCTCTACCAACCTCTCTGAAGCGGAGGTGACTAATCTCCGTAGAATTCATGTTTTTTTTGTAAAATTTCAAAATCTGATCCGTCTCCTAAGTCTTATTTGAAATGAGAGGAGAATGTTGACTGGATTTAGTCGGTGCCTGTTGAAGAGTTAGGCGCAAATGTGCTTAGCGCTGGTTGCAAAAAGCAACGACTTACGAAGACGAAGTGTGATGGATGAGTAAATAGAACTTGAGATTTAACCTTTTTTTTTTTTTTTTTTAATGAAAACAAAGGTAAAAATTGGCATTGTCACTATTGCAACAGGACTTTAGTCCTGTCGATTGATAATTAACTATTTAAAAAGACATAAATGAAATGGAGAGATGGATTAAAATGGCGTATATTTCTAAGTTAATTCCGTGAGACAGTATGTCTACTACAGTATATAAAAATTTTTAAAATCGAGCTCATGTTTGACTTACGGTGGGAGAGAGTGAGAGACACGCTTATATTTTGGGAAACAAATATTCAAATATACTGAGGCAAAACTGTACTTCTGTTCAAGTTGCAACATCCAAGAGACTACCATTTCTAAGGCAGTGACTAAGTCGAGGCACTGCAATGAACAGTGCATAATCAAAACGGAATTGAAGTTGATGGAGTAACCGCTGAAAGTGCTGATGAAAAGTCCAGCGCCATTAATACCACATATCTAAACTCCCTTCAGGATCCTTAGAAATAAATTAAAAGGAATTGAAAGGAACGGGATATATATATTCAACTGGCATTTAACCAAAAAGAAAACGAAGCAAAGATTCAACAAAACAATCGAGCGCTATCGCTGAGGCAGACATTTTGGAATCCAGACCTGGATGAAATTAACCTAAAACCACTTTACCTTCCAGCGTTCCAGCGACAAGAGTCAGGTTCTCCCTCTTTTGTTTGTTTACCGACGTTATTCATCCCGGACTTTTAAAAAATGAGTAAATAAACGTATTTCCTTTCTTCTTTTATTTGATTTAGAAAAGTGGAATAACTGTCAGCTAAGAGCGCTATCGAAGTCATGTTTCTAGAAAATTCTTATTTGTTTTGGTAAACACGTTGCCTGGAGAAGTAAAAACAAAAAAAGTATATTTAATGCATAAAGCGATGTTTAGCTCAGCTTTTGAGAGACAGAGAGAGAGAGAGAGAGAGAGAGAGAGAGAGAGAGAGAGAGAGAGAGAGAGAGTTCAACTAACGAAAGTTTCGACTTGCATAAAAATAACTACGATAGTAATTGCATTTATAATTATTTCGGCGTTAACTGGAATATTCGTATCCACATTTTTATAAAATGAATTGCTATTACGACAGCAGGACATACAGTAATGCCAAGGGATAAGATCTGGGAATTATTCACCATACAATTATAACTAGATAAATATTATATAGATAGATTATAAATTGCATATATATATCTTACGACAGAGAGAGAGAGAGAGGAGAGAGAGAGAGATGAGAAATATATCCATTTATAAAATAAATATTGCACTTGATAATATCTATGACTGATTTCATACTAATATAATATAGATATATATATTATTAGATACCATTATAGATATAGATATATATAGAGAATAATTATATATATATATTAATATATATATATGATAACAATATATATATAGAATATATACATATATATAATATATATATAAATATTACAACACGCACACACACCACACACCCACACAACACACACACACACATAAATAAGATATTATATACATATATACATAATATATATAGAGAGAGAGAGAGAGAGAGAGAGAGAGAGAGAGAGAGATTTTCGAATGAAAGTAATCAAATACACTGGGGAAAAATATCTTACTCTTATGTTGGCAACAGCGAAAAGGCATCAGCTTCCGAGGTAGCAACTTAGTGTGGTTGCGCAAGAATGTTAAACGGGTGTACATTCTAAATTGCAGTTAAAGTTGATAGTCTAAGCACTGGAAATGCGCATAGGTAACTGAAGGGAAAGTATCAGACTGACGAAAAAATCCAATACCGATACAGATCACACGTATAATTGTCTTTAGGGAAGTCATATAAAAAAGGGACACGAAAAGAAAAACGGGTACACTATATTTTCAACTGGCATTTGACCTAACAGAAAACGAAGGAAAGATTCTTTTTAATCGAGCGCTGTCATGGAGGCAGACATGTTGGAATCCCGACCCGGATGAAATTAAACCTAAAACCACATTTTAACTTCCAGCGTTCCAGCGACAAGTGGTCCGGTTCCTCCTCTTTTGTGTTGACCCACGTTATTCGTCCCGGACTTAAAAAGTGAAGGTAAATAAACCTCTTTTTTTTTTCTTTTATTTGATTTGGAAAAGTGGATGACTGTCAGCTGGGCGCTATCCATGGGCCTTTCCTAGAAAAATCTTATTTGTTTGGTAAACTAAACGTTGCCTGGAAAAGTAAAAAGACAAAAAAAGTATATTTAATAAATGAAGCGATGCTCAGTTGCGAGAGAGAGAGAGAGAGAGAGAGAGATGAGAGAGAGAGAGAGAGAGAGAAAGATGAGAATTAACAAAAGTTTCCCAAGAGTACTAGGAATAAATTCGACAGATAAGCGTTTACGAATTATTTCAGCGTAACTGGAATATTCGTCATTATTACCGGAGGACATAAAACAAGTATCGCATAAGGTATAAATATCTATGGATTATTCAACCAGAGATTTATACAGATAGATAGATAGATCGAAAGAAGATAGGCAGATAAATATATTGAGGAATAAATTATAATGACATACATCTCCGAGCCAATTCCATCAGAGACAGTGCGACTGCTATCATAGATAAGAGAGAGCGTTATAATGTCCTATTGGCATTCGAAATAAATAATGATCTAAGTACAATGCAAGAGAGAGAGGAGAGAGAGAGAGAGAGAGAGAGAGAGAGAGAGAGAGAGAGAGAGAGAACATTATGACCGAGTGGATGGGATATAGATGCAAATCATTAGAGCAACATTGGACGTAAAAAATCTATAGGTAGTATGATTTTGCCGTGTTTCTTACATAGAACCTCCTCTGTTTCAGTGATTTTTTTTTTCTAACGTCGACAGAAGGAAGAATGCAAACCCTTGAAGTGCTTATCGCTCGTGTATTGACTTCACCTCTTCTTAAAGCGAAAGAGATGAAAGAATTTGGGAAGAGAAAGATAGGATATGGAAGTAGAACGGTAAAGAGGACGCTGCGCTGGCCTCCGCAATTGGATTAATAATCATATCTAGTGAGATAAGTTAAGACGCTTTGATAAGGAAGGCAATAGTGGTGGGAACCCGTGAAATATTGAAAGTATAATTACCTTTGACGTTATTTTCAGGTAACAGATTAATTATTGAATGGACTTGAATAAAGAACTAGACACCAAGGAATAAATATTATGCAATGCTACTACAGTGCAGGAAGCGTATAAGCAAAGGAATAAAATGGCAAAAATGCATTACTAATGGTAACTTAAGCACCACAAGAGTGTATGCAACAATGAACATTCTGTAAGAGTGGAAAGTGAAGAGGTAATGGGATGGCAAATGGAAATTAAGGCATTAATGTCAAGTCGTTCAATTGGGGAATAAATTACTATGAGGTACTATGAAGGGTATCCCTCTATCCTGGCCATTAGACAATATTACAACTTACTCTCCGGATAGATTCATTATGGGCCATATAAAACTTCAACCACCACATTCTTACTCTTTCTCCGTGTCCCTAATATCTCCCTGACAAAACAAGTTCAATAACTTTCCTGGCGCTAAAACAGTTCAGCTGTTATGTGGTGTACCTGACATTTTTGCTGAACTCTTTATGTTATCACTAAATGCCACGGGTTAGAGTGTATAGAATCAGTCCAAAATAAAATTCTACAACATACACAGCAGAACCAGGAAAAAATTCATAATAATCTTGGCTTATAAAAGCTTTACAGAACTTTGAATTCATTGGTGGTTTATTTAAATTCGGAATTCGTAAAAGAAACTTGGAAAAGCCAAACTTACCATAACCTAGCACAACTTAGTCGCGAATGCATTTACCTGATTAAAGCTTATAAAGGGGGCGTCTGGGTACCTCATCCTTTCAGCTTTAGTATTTGAATTTGGTATATATAAGGTCTGCCAAAACTGAACTAATCCTTCATGCCTTTTCATAGCGTGGTATGTCAGTGCGTTTTCCTTGGAAATTCACGTGATTTAATTAGAAGCCAGCCACGTAAGGTGAGAGCTATAATTATTTAATCAACCTCCTTTGATTTCGGTAGTGGT
>NC_061110.1:104009775-104028986 GCF_015104395.2 Macrobrachium nipponense
TGTGCAGACTTTTCAAAATTTACAAATTAGCCGTCGTTTTATTTGATCTATCTGTGAGACATAAGTAACTGATGTTATAGTTACGTGGCACCTTCTAGAACACTATTCTTTAGAGACGAAATAATTATAGAGACTTTAATACCCAATAAGGATAACGAGTGTTCCTATACAAAGAAAAGTCTGGTAATTGTTATATATTTTCAGAATTCCTGGTCTAATACCAGTTGTTGCTAAGCGGAGGAAGGGCCTAACTAGGATTTTTTTTTTTTTTTTTATTTATTTAATCGTTTATGCTGTTTATCAGGACCGGCATATGATGTTCTGGAATCTCGACATAAATGATTGATGGTAACCTTGGATTTACACGCACACACATATACACACACACATACACACACACACACACACACACACACATATATATATATATATCTATATATCTAGATATATATATATATTTATATATATATATATATATATATCTATATATATATATATATATATCCTATATATATATATATATATATAATATGTATATATATATATATATATATATATGATATATATATCATATATATATATATATCTATATCTATTATATCTATATCTAATATATATATAGATATATATATATATATATATATATATATATATATATATATATATATATCTATATATATATATATATATATATATATATATATAATATATATATATATATATATATATATATATATATGTGTGTGTGTGTGTGTGTGTGTGTGTGTGTATCATAATATATATATATATATATATATATATATATATATATATATATATATATATATATATATATATATATATATATATATACTATCAAATGATGAAAAATTGCATGTCTCTCTCCTTGAAAGCTATAAAAATGACTTCAATCTAACAGTATTTTCATTCTCATCTCGATGTCGCCCACATCCCGTCAAACAAATTCGTGGATTCCGGAAGATTTCCTTCGCTAAAACTTCGACTGAAGTAGAGAGAGCTCCACAGAAGAGAGGAGGAAGCCAATTCTCCTCCAACGGCGTATTTTCAGAGGTGCTTGTCATCTCTCGTTTGATGAAGAGAATATTGACTTCAACGCTCTCGGAAGAGGAAGAAGAGACGGGAGAGACCGAGGACTTACGAAAGAGAAGCATGGAAAAGACATCTGGAAGGGGACGAGAATTTCCTGGACTGAAATGGAAATCGTGTGTATGTTACTATACGAAGTAAACAATAATGGAACGGAGCTGGTGGTAGTGAAAACTTGGATTGTGATGAAATATTTATATCTTACTATATGAATAAATATTAAAGGAAAGAGCTGATATGGGGAGTAGAGACCTGGAATGTTGCCAAATATTATATCTTACTATACAGGAATAAATATTAATGGAAAGAAGCTGATAATGAGTGAAGAAACCTGGATTGTAATGAATATTTATACCTTACTATATGAAAAAATATTAATGAAAAGGAACTGATATGGGGAGTAGAGACCTGGACTGTAATCATATTTATGTTCTTACTATACAGGAATAAATTATAATGGAAAGAAGCTGATATTGGTGTAGAAACCTGGATTGTGATGAATATCTATATCTTACTATAGGAATAAATATTAATGGAAAGGAGCTGATACGGGGAGTAGACCTGGACTGCAATCAATATTTGTCTTACTATATGGAATAAATATTAATGGAAAGGAGCTGATATGGGTAATAGGTGGTATGAAAGCTGAATTGTAATGCATATCTTATGCCTCATATAAGAATAGATATTATGAAAAGGAGCTGATACGGTATAAATGGTAAGAAACCTGGCTTGTATGTAATATTTTGTCTCAATATGAGTTAATATTAATGAAAAGGAGCTGAAATGGGTAGTAGTTAGTTAAATAACTTTAGATATTTTCATTAGAGGTATGAAATTACGAGTTAATATGATGAACGCTAGATCTAAAGTGTAAGCCCATCTTCCTCCCCACCAGCCAACATAGCTGCAAGCTATAGGACTAGCACCCTCAGATGGTAAATAAAAGGCAGAAGGTTGGTTACTTCTTTCCCACCGTAATCCCTACATTAAGGGGTCGGTTGCCTGATGCGCCTTCCCCAAAGCAAGGCATCATCCCCCCCCAAACCAAACCTCTTCTCTCCATATCTTCCTCCACTTTATCTCGCCATCTAATTCTCTGTCTCCTTCTCGATCTTCTTCCTCTAACAGGTTCTTCCCAAGCCCTCTTCACTTCCTCTTCGCCATCCATCCTCAACACATGTCCATACCATCTTACCCTTCCCTCCCCTATAGACTAGTTTAAAAAAAAAAAGACTGGGGGGTGGGGGTTGGGGAAGGCTCTCTCCGAGCTGAACCTCATCTCTGAAGACTTGCTGAGGCAAAAGAAGGCTTTACTATTGTATTACCCCTTCCCGCAACTCCCTACAGAATGGGAAGGAGCACCAAATGAGTTCACTCGCCGCTAATGGTGCGGGGAATGGGGTAAAATCTTAGTTAGGGGTTCAGTGGTAACCGTTGTGATACTATATATGAATAATGCGGTTTCATACTCTCTTCTTATTTCATACTCTCTGTATAGTTGTGTGGATTAAGCGCTGGCTTGCTATTTCGGTGTTTAACCGTTTGAGCAACAGGGAAGGAGATATTGTTAGCATCAGTGTTCTGGTGATACTGCCTGCTTATAATGTATAAATCTCCTCTAGCCCATTGGGAAGGAGGATTAAATAGTATCTGCTCAATGCTGGTGGGTATGGAACGTGTAAAAACAATATCAAATATAGCAGTAATAATAGTAATTATTATTATTACTATTATTATCATTTATTGGAAGGAGACCCTCATTCAAACAAGTCTATTGAAAGATATTGCTGCATCAGCTGCATTCAACTTGTAAAAAGCTTCTCTATTTTTCTAATAATTGCTTTCTCTCTACTACTACAACTGGCGAGTATTGCGCCGATATGATTCATCATTTGAACGAAGCTGATGCAGCAATATGTTTCAATTAGACTTATTATTATTATTATTATTGCGGGATGAACAGGGAAGAATTAGGCACCTGTATCAATTCTTGGGTCAAAGAGACACATACAAATAAATACCTTTACACACACACTTACACACATGCTGATAATATATATATATATGTATATATATATATATATATATATATATATATATATATATATATATATATATATATATATATATATATCGATCTATCTATCTATATATCTATATCTATATATATATATATTTTTTTTTCACACCCATATCGTAATTTTTATACTTTTTCTGTAATTTTTAAATAATTTTAATGTAATTGTACTGTAGTTTAGCGCTCAGTATGTTTTTTCGTTTTAAGAGATTCATAAATTTTTTAAATGTTCTACATTCTGATGTTGATGTTCATTGAATTTTTAAATATTGCGTAATTTTTATGAATTATGCAGTGCCTAGTTTTAATGTTCGTATGTTTATCTTTAATTATAGCCTTGAGAATGCGACTATGAGTCGTGAAACGTCGGCGAAATAAATGTACCTGAGTACGATGCCTTTCCCTATGGTTCCCTTGATGAGATGTACATAAGCTGCAGCTCCGTCTTCTAAGGATATATATATATATATTATATATATATATATATATATATATATATATATATATATATATATATATATATATATATATAAATATAAATAGATATATATAGATATATATATATATATATATATATTATATATATATATTATATATATATATATATATATATATATATATTATATATATATATATATATGTGTGTGTGTGTGTGTGTGTGTCATCAAAGCAAAAAAGAAAGTCAGTTTTATGAATACTGAGGCTCTATGATCATATTTGAAATAAAAAAAAAACACTAATATATATTCTTACATATTTTGATATTTCCATTTACCTTTAAGTGTTCTTCTCTCCATTTTATGCCTATTGCTGTAGAAACTACAGGGACATTACAATTATTTCCTGATGTTGCTAAATTGAAAAAATACATTTGTCGGAAATGTCCATTAGAGCTCATTATAAAAATTGCGCACCTAAATTGTGCATGAAATTATATGCAAAATATGCTTATCACCCAACATTTTAAATTACCAGAATCCTAATTAGTTCACGTCAGAAACTATATGGCCTTAATCTTATATGCAAAATAAGTATCGAATTATGACTGATAGAATATGTTTTTTTCGCTGGTCCCCTGCAACCGTGTGAACTATATCAATCTTATTTCAGGTAGAATTTTGGAGTGTCTTTCGTTTATATTCCATAGTCAGACCAAGAGATGATTATTTATTTTTCTTTTGGTAGTCTTGAATTACACCTAATCTTATTTGGCCAAATGAAATCTGGGAGAGCGAATTGAATTAGAAAAAAAAAACAAAAAAACCCTGTCCCTTGTACTGCATAATTGAAAACGTGCCAGGTAGAATCTTAATCAGGCTTCAAAGGAATTATGAGATCCCTTCTGGCCTTGGTGTTGGGGAATAGTAGTACCTTGCTGACATATCGTGCTAGGACAACAATTCTCTGATGATTTAATATTTTGTATGTATAAAATCGCAAAAATAAAACTGGGGTTTTTATACTTAAGAAGCATTAATTTCAAGTCAGTGGCTATGTAGGCCTGCTCCATATGAATAGGAGTCTTCTTGATATTATAACATAATAATGTTCTAAGAGGCCCACAATGATAAAAACGTTAAAAGTTCGTGTATTTTTTCTAAACACGAACTTTTAACTTTTTATTATTGTGAAACCCCTTAGAACATCGTATAACTCTCGTGATACAGAGCTTTTTCCTAATAATAATAATAATAATAATAATAATAATAATAATAATAATAATAATATAATAATAATAATATAATAATAATAATAATAATATATTCATTAGTGTTACTTCAGCTCCTTTATCGAAAATGAAGTACAGATTTTTGTCTTTAAATTTTGCAATTGAAAGTTCATGTATAATTTCTAAACACGAACTTTAAACATTTTTATTATTGTGAACCCCTTAGAACATCGTATAAACTCTCGTGATACAGGGTTTTTCCATAATAATAATAATATAATAATAATAATAATAATAATACCATGGGACACCAGAGTTGAGAGAAAGAGAGGGAAAAAATGGATAAGTATCAAGATCTGAAAAGAGAAATAAGAAGGATATGGGATATGCCAGTGGAAATCGTACCCACAATCATAGGAGCACTAGGCACGATCCCAAGATCCCTGAAAAGGAATCTAGAAAAACTAGACGCTGAAGTAGCTCCAGGACTCATGCAGAAGAGTGTGATCCTAGAAACGGCACACACAGTAAGAAAAGTGATGACTCCTAAGGAGGCAGGATGCAACCCGGAACCCCACACTATAAATACCAACCCAGTCGAATTGGAGGACTGTGATAGAGCGAAAAAAAATAATAATAATATAGTCATTAGTGTTACTAATGACTATAGATTTTTTTCTTTAAATTTTTGTTTTCAATTCAAATAGCTACATTGAATGCAAATTGCGCTCCAAATCTGCATGTGAAAGGGCGTTCTGATTTATCTGACGCATTCTATTCTCGGTACAGGGATATATATATTTTTTTCTTTTACTTCACCCGGCCAAAGAATAGTGATTTAAAATTAAGCGTGATCTACAAAAGTTTTGTTTTCTTTTGGAAGTTACTCTTACAAACTAGAGATAAAATTGCCTGAATGTCCCGTGACAGTTTGTGACAACTTAAAAGGTCTAGAATCGGCTTAATACCAACCGTAGTCAAATTTACAAATGATAAAGAATGATATTTGAAATATAAATTATTATTGTTTTGAAAACATGCAACTAATTTTCAAGGGCAAAAAAATTCTAGACACAGATACTGATTAATTAAGCGTTTGTAAATTAATATAAAAATTCTGTTTATATATTTGTTATAAACAGAATCAATCAAACGGCACGTTTGTTGTTGTCAGTCTCTTAGATAATTTAGGATTTTATGTAATTCTTTAACTGTAATCTGAATACTTATTGTGCCTGGCCACGGTATCATTTCGTATTGCTCACCTTTTATCACAATCTACCTAATTACCTTAAGACTTTGATTTGCTAGATGCAATGCCATCATCATGACACCAGTGTAAGGCATAAGTTTCGATATAAAAAGATAAAATAAATGCAACAGAGCTTCTACTTTCCAACAATAGAACCCTGTTTCAGTCAGAGAATGTACCTTATGATACTTTTCTAACTGTCATTATCAAGATGACAAATATTGCCAATACTAAATGTATCATCATCATGTTTCATCATAATCGAAGAAATTATCCAAATGGAACCGTGATCCGTCAATACATGTTTGTATAGTATTAATAGTTACATTTGATAAAAGGTTAGGCTCTCCTATAACACGTCATCTGGTAAATTGTGTCTGACAATCACTACCATTCACTTTATCATCAAAACGTTTTCCATTTGTTCGTTATTGACTTTATTCAATTCAGTTTAAACATATGTCTTTCTAAATTCATTGCGCGTAAAATATCCTGCTTAAGTCCTCCCTGGAAATCTGTGGAAAATTTAAATTCTAATATATTTTTGTAACCTTCGGGAAAAGAAAATCACTCTTTTCTTTCCTGAAGCATAAAGTGGAAAGGTTTGTACTTCATATGATTTAATATTATTCGCCGAAATACAAAACTTTTAACGATTCTTCATGAAATAATCACTTAACTATTTGAAAGTTAATCCAAGTATTCAGATGTATACGAGTACTAACACTAACGGTGAGAAGTGGAATAATAAATCTGTAAGAAAACGTAAAATAATGGAAAACTATACATTGAGTTTGATATGTGAGGATAAGTGTCAAAATACCATAGAAAAAGACAGTGAATGTAGAGAAAAATTATATAGACAAGGAAAAGAAAGGTTAACGAATTGAACTGAGTAGTAGAATGTTTAACATGAAAGGAAAAAGCTCACGTGAAAATTAAAACGAATCCTTGCTTCTGGAGTTCATATGTTTTGTGTAATAGTATTAAAAGAAACTCAGTTTCTCCTCCGAAAAATGTACCAACTTACGAAGTCCCTGAAGTATATCTAAAAAAATTAATGTTTGGAGAGGGGACTAATGAGAAACAGAATATTGTTCAAGGACTGATATAACTCTCAAAATACTTATTTTTAATATATATTCTTGGAAAATCATCATGCTCAATCTTTATAGTTACTGTTTCGGTACACTTACTCATAGACGTTCGCAGCAAAAGCACCAAAGTATAGTCTTATTAAAAAATAACCGAACCGTAAAATTCCCGTTTAAAAAACTCCCTAAGCGCTGTCTTTAACAACAACAACAACAACAACGATAACAATCAGAAAAAAGAATCTGCAGCCAAGTAACCAATTTAATTTTTTGCCACAGAGTGGGTTTTTGTGGGCCGAGATCTGATCGGCAGTCTTTGCAAATGAAGAAACATTTGGTCTGTAATTGAACGTAATGCAGCCGGTGTCTTAGGTGTATTCCGAAAGTTCCGAGTTTTAATAATAAATGTGAATTCCAAGTTCTAGTTTTTCGGAACGATTTTCTGGATCACGTGTGAGATATTCAACAGTGTGGTGGAACGAACTTACGTAATGTAATATGAGTTTGAAGTTATGAGGAAGATATCTTCCAAATGTCTCCACCTGAGTTTTTTAAACCTAGCTGCCTAGCTTAATCATTTATATGCTCATCTAGTTATTTTTGGTTTACTAACTTGATTCATGTCTGTTTTTTGTTACAGGTTGTGAATGCAATCGCTAACAATTTTCGAGTTTTTTTTCCATGGAACGTATTCACATCCGTTCTTCCGTGTATTTCGCTTTCAGGTCAATAAGTTATTTTTTTTAAGAGAAATGCTGATATTTTTCAGGCAGTGCTCTAAATTATAACTTTTATTCTGGGCGAATAATCACTAGGCATTGCATCTTATGTATTACTTTATGTCATCTCGTATTAAATGAAATATTCCATTAACACTAAAATAATTTATAACGTTACTTCTCTCTCTAAAACATTACATCTTATGTATTACTTTATGTCATCTCGTATTAAATGAATATTCCAGTAATACTGAAATAATTGTGAATGCTACGCCTCTCTCTCTCTCTCTCTCTCTCTCTCTCTCTCTCTCTCTCTCTCTCTCTCTCTCTCTCTTGTTATTCCATAATGCTTGATGTAAAAACCGCTCTTGAGCTATTCTTTACAAGATAATAGTATTGTTGATAACATATTTTTCCTTAATCATATTATTTACGAACGTAACAATGACATCATCAAACAACATTAATGATAAAAATTTTCATTATAAAATTATTGTTACTATTATTTTCTGGTTAATCTGAAAAATGATGCACCTTTATTAGATACAATTTCAATTATGGTCGACGCAATTTCAATTTTGTATTCAGCATATTATCGAAAAATAAAATCTCTGCCAAGATAACTTGAAAAATAGGTTTTGTTAGAGACAAGGACATGGAAAGACTGACGTCATATTTGGTGAAAAAAAAAACTACTTTCGACACAAGTTACCCCCCCCACCCTCTCTCTCTCTCTCGCTCTCTCTCTCGGGTCTCTCTCTCTCTCTCTCTCTCTCTCTCTCTCCCCTCATCACCACAGATATATTCAGACTTGTTCACCTGTGTCAGCGTTCGTTAAAATAGAAAACTTTTTCAAAATATTTTATATGAGGTGTTAAGTAAAACTCACTTTTTCCTTTTTTATTAGATCTAGGAGGGTGAAGGTATTGCGTCACAAATATGCATTTTCGCACATGTGTGCTTTAATTTTAACTTTTCTTGGGTCATCTCTGTTTTTGTTTTTGGTTTCAATATTTCTATCTTTCTATCTTTCGAATGTGACCAGTTGAAAAGGGAAAAAAAGGGGTGTGGTTAAGTACCCCCACAGTCGCTGCATCCGCTTATCCATGGACAGTTTTCCATAGCTCGTCGCCAGGGTACCTTTTATCGCTGCCACACTAACATTCGTTTTCCCTGTTATTAGAGGATCTCAACCGTGTCGCAGCTCCCAACTGAGCAACACAATTTGCTTAACCAAATAATTTTTCCCCAGGAGTGAACGGCAAAATCCATTAAATTACTAAACATCCAACAGCCAGAATCTTATTACCCGAATGCTTCTCCTCTAACCATTAAAATCCCCAAAGAATGGCCACACTGGCCACACCAGCAGACTACACAGGTAGGAAGTTCCACAATCAATGGCACAGAAGCTCGTCTGGGGTTTTCAGTTGGGCTAGGACCCCAACATGGCACAAAAGCTCCTCAACCTCAGAGCAGTTTAGCCTTTACTCACAGTGTAGTGGATGCAGGGGTGGTCATTCATTACACGAAGAATGAGCTTTAACAGTGCACAATATCAACACACTATTTCTGCATCCCCAGTTGCCCCAGGATCCCTCCAATCTTGGTCTTTGGAAAACTGCAAGCATCTGCCCTGCATTAGTTAAAGAGGTTCTAAAGCCTCTGTTTTGACGCATGAGGTAGCTGTCAGCTCCTTACACTAATCTAATATCTATGGTATAATAATCTTCACGACGGTGCGATGCATGACATAGTGAAACGAAGGAGATCATATGCCCAAAAATCTCACTGGTTTGGTGAGCAACGCCAATGAGCAGAGGGAAGGCTCACTGCTGGTTAAACAAACACATCTGCAATGATTTGGCCCTGTGATGACATCCCAACAGTGAGGCATCATTGCCGTCAAAAGCAAGGGAGAGAGAGAGAGAGAGAGAGAGAGAGAGAGAGAGAGAGAGAGAGAGAGAGAGAGAGAGAGATAATATGACTATTTTGATTACGTGAACAGGGAGGAAGGCTTCCCAAATCTCAAAGGAATCCATAATGAAAATCGCCCTTCAAGACACATAGGGAGGAGGACGAACGAACCAAACCAACACTGTCTACGTCTGTCTCCAAGGAAGGAGGTAAGACTTCGAAATCCACAAGAAACGAATCGAAGCTTCCGTCAGATTCTCAAACAAACCTTCAGCTTCAAACGTCTTTGACTCAGACTCTCGACAAGAGAGTCTGCCATCACAAACAAGGAATAAAAAAGAGAAGCTTTTGGAAGAAACCGAATGTCTGGCTCATGAAAGGGGCCACCAAATGTGAACAAAACGTACAAGCTATCAGAAGGCTCTTCCACCTACCAGTTATTGTTCAGAAGCAACTTTAATATATTCGTTTTGGGATCCTCCAGAAGACGTACAAGACAAAAAACCCGGTTTCAAGAAATTCTAATTTCCGAATATATATCTATTCTGAAATTCTGAATATATATAAATTCAGAGATGGAGAAAGGCAAGACTTCAAGACTCACTGGTTTGGTGAGCAGCGCCAATGAGCGGAGGGAAGGCTCATTGCAGGTTAAACAAAACCCCTGTGCAATGATTTGGCCCTGTGATGCACCCCAGCAGTGAGGCATCCATTGCCGCCAAAAGCGCACGAAAGAGAGAGAGAGAGAGAGAGAGAGAGAGAGCTTACAGACCTTACTTACAGACCTTACATCTTGTTCGGGTTGCCCCAGGTCCCTCAGTGTGAGGCACCTTTTAATGTCTACCAGAGAGTTGCTAGTGCATCTTCCGGTATATTTTGCATCTTCCAATCTTCGATGTCTGGGATGCAGCTTAGATATTTGTCGAGCTTATTCTTAAACGCATCTACGCTCACGTCCTGATATATTCCTCAGATGAGCTGGCAACGCATTGAATAGACGCTGTATTGTCGATGCTGGTGCGAGTGGATTGATATCCTGTGTGCTTTCCTTATTTTTCTTGGTATAGTTTTGGGCACTATTAATCTACCTCTGCTTGCTCTTTCTGATATTTTTAGCTCCCTGATGTTTTCGGCAGTTCCTTCTATCTGTTTCCATGCCTGAATTATCATGTAGTGTTCTCTTCTCCTATCTAGACTATATAATTTAAAAATTGTAGTCTTTCCCAGTAGTCAAGATCCTTAACTTCTTCTATTCTAGCTGTAAAGGACCTTTGTACACTCTCTATTTGTGCCATATTCCTTTTGATAATGTGGGTACCATATCATATTGCAATATTCAAGTGGACTACGACATACGTTTTATGAGCATAATCAATGTTCAGCTTTTCTTGTTTTGAAGTGCTGTAACAACATTCGCATTTTTGCTTTACATTTTGCATAAGGTCTTTAACCGCTTCCTTATTTGTGATTGTCTCATTATTAGGTCCCCTATATTGCCATAAAGTTTCTTTCCTTCTCCATCTCCATAATTTATTGATTCAAATTTATCCAGTTAATTACCATCCTATTTTTTACCTCTACCCAATTCATATACTTTGTTAAGGTCTCTTTGTAGCGCGTTCCTCTCTTCTTCACAAGTAATTTCTCTGCTTATTCTTGTGTCATCAGCAAAACTACTCACTACAGAGTCCTTAACATTACTGTCTATGTCTGCAATCATAATAACAAACCAGCAACTGCCAGCTAGCAAACCGTATCTTGTGGCACACCGGATATTACCTTAGCTTCATCCGATTTCTCATCGTTTCCAATAACTATGTTTTCTGTTGTGTCAAAATTCTTTTAACCATCTTCCTACTTTGTCCCCTATATTATGTTTTTCTAATTTTCTTCACTAATATATTATGGTCTACCTTGTCAAAATCTTTTGCAAAGTCTAGATAAACCACATCTGTTCTTTTCCATTTTTCATATTTTTGTATAGTGTTCTCACGTAGACTAACAGTTGGGTTTGTGTACTTTTTCCGGTACAAAACCATGTTGTCCTATATTAAACAAATTATTTTTTATTAAATGTTTCATAATATTTTTCTTCATTACCCTTTCATACACTTTCATAATATGTGATGTTAGACTCATGGGCCCAATAATTACTTGCCTCTAGTCTTGATCCACTTTTGAAAGTAGGGGTAATGCATGCTAATTTGTGCTCATCATAAATCTTACCCTATCTACACTTTGCCTTAATAATATTGCAATGGGCTTTGTGATAGAATGAACTACTTTTCGTTTAGCAAAATAGCAGGGACACCATCAGGCCCAGCTGCTGCTCCATTTTTAATTACATTAATAGCCTGCACTATATCAACTTCATTAATATCTATGTCTGATAATATTCTCTATTTTCATCATTTATTTCTGTATCATTATCTTCATTATCAATTCTAGGGGTAAAGGGGTCCCTCTTATATCTTTCTGCCAATATGTTGCATATTTCCTTTTTTTCAATTCCGTTAATCTCCCTTCAAATTCTTAGGACGGGCCTATTTCTATTCTTCTTTTATTCATCTTTTTCGCAGTACAAGTACAATAAAATTCTTTTGGGGTTTTGCTTGAATATTTACTAGGGACTTTTTTTTCCAAGTCCTGTTTTTTCATTTTCCTTTTGGATCTTGGTATTTATCTTTTTGTTCTAGCATTTTTCTATCTTCTTCTTTTTAGTTCCATCACTTTCCAAGCATTTTTTTTTCTTTTGCAAGACTTTTTTTTTCCACTTTCTGATTTTCGGGAACAAGAACCTTCTGTCTCTTGGGATGCATGACTGATGTTTACTTTTCTTCTTCGGTATATATTTATCCACTATTTTCTGTAAGGTTTTATATAATATCTCCGTATTACCTGCATATCATCACTTACGAAAATATAATCCCAATCTTTGTTTTAATTCTTCTTTATTTCTGACCATTTTATATTTTTACTGTAGAAAACTTGTATTTTCCACATCCTTCCCACTTTTTCATCTCTTGTTTATCTCTGTTTTCTCTTGCTTTGGAATGGACCTGTTAATTCTATGACATTATGATCTGAAATACTCGCATTACAAACTATTATTTCTTTATTTATATATTCACCTCGTTCACAATACTAGGTCTAAAGTATTGTCTAAACATTGTCTTTTCTTGTTGGCAGGTGATTTATTTGTTGAATGTAGTATTCTAGTAGCATATCTAATAGCTTTCTTTTCGAATTGCCTCTTATCTTCTGCACTACTATTACTCTCTTTTTTATATGTATAAATGCAACCACAATCTCCTATTCATTCTTTCCAATCTATGAAAGGAAAGTTAAAGTCTCCGGATAGGAGAATAGTCTAGTCCTTGTGATTTATACATATATCTTCCAATTTTTCTATTATTGTGTCAAACTCTTTAGTATTAGGGGGTCTATATATTACTATGTCATTAATTTTCAGATTCAAATTCTACTGCTTTAGTCTCACATTTTTGAATTACTATATTTCTCATATCTTTTTCCTTGTTTTATGTCTTTCCCATATAATTGTGGTTCCCACTTGATTTCCTATTTATGCTATCTGATCCATAAGTTTTGGAACCCTTTTATTTGATCATCATTAACCAGTCTCTTGGGAATGATACCAGGTTTCACTTATATTCATTATATCTATTTTCTTTCAATTTGGGTTAGTTCTTCTAAGAACTCTATTTTTCTTTTTGAGTTACTCGTACTAAACCCTGCACATTCATCACTATGATGGTTTGTGTGTTATCTCCTTCATTTAATATGGGTAATAATAAGGATTTTTCTCATGTCTCTTTCCTGTTCTGGTATGTTGTTTCTTTTCCTTCATTTCCAAAAATTCTGACATTAAAAAATCTAACTTTTCCTATATATTTGATCTTCTTTCATCAATAATTTTTTAATTTTGTGTATGAATCTGCAATTTTGTCCGTATCTGCACCATTCATAATTGTCTCTTGAGCTGTATCTTGGAGCTGATGCTTGCAAATAATTTGCTGACACTCCGTAGTGCGGTGATGGTTTCTCTTTTTCCTTCACCTCATGTTCTTTGTTCCTCTCTTTATTTGTTTCTTTTCTATTTTGGATTTTATTATTTAATTGATAATTTAATTGATTTTGATTCATGGGTACAGGGTCATATATTTACATTTTTTGTTGAACTTACATCCTTTTCCTTCTTTTAGGTTTTTGCATATTTTTGGGTGTAGATCTCTACATTCACTCCTCATAGCCGTCTAGGTATGCACATTTACCATAGATTTCGTAATTGTGACATACCTTGGGTTGTTTGTAGTAACATCTTTCACCGAATCTGCAATTCTCTCTTTTCAAAAGGTACAGACTTTGTCTTTCTTGTCTATTTTTGCCTCTTTCCCATCAGTGTGCAGATCTGGGTGAGAGCCTCTTCGGGATTTTATTTTGTGTTGTCATGTCGTAATTTTATTTCTTCGCATGTATGCTGCTTGATTGCCTCATATGTAGTATCAATGAGTATCTCTGCATCCATACTCTTGTCTTGGTCTTTGTTTTCATTATTTTTTTCTGTCATTTCAGTTTTGTTTTCTTCTCTTCCGTTTTCCTCTTCTTCTTCTTCTTCGTCTTCCTCTTCTTCTTCTTCATATTCAACTATTTGTACATTCAGTCTTGATTTAATAACATTGTCTATCCATGATAGACAGTTGACCAAAATATTCTGATATCTTTTCTCATATCTTGCATTACCTCAGCACATTACGGATGCGTTGGAATGTTTGCATGCAGCACATTTTCTGATCAGGTTTGTGGATTAACTATGCTATACCACACCTTACACAGTTTACATGCTTTTGGCCGTCCTCTTTAGAGAGAGAGAGAGAGAGAGAGAGAGAGAGAGAGAGAGAGAGAGAGAGAGAGTCTAAGAACAATTTCAGAAGTGTACGGAGGAGACAGGCTACTTCTGAAGAAGGCGTTAGAATAAATTCCTGAGAATGCCAAAGACTGCAGAATTTTTCACTCCAGAAAAGACAGAACAAGGCTCCAGGAAGAAGAGAGGTCAAAAGAAAGCTCCTGCAAGCACAAAGCCTGAGGATGAGAAGGGCTGAGAGAAAGCAGAGGAAGGATGCGTGAAGGTCTGCAACGAACAGACACAAGGAGACGAGGGCCGAAGGGAAGATTGGATACAGGAGGAGAACAGAAAGCGGAAATGAGAGGAGATGGAGGGAAGCATGAAAAACCACAGAGCAGTCAAACTGAAAGATAGCAAAAATATGAGAAAAAATAAGATTTCCTGCGAGACAAAAAAGATCGGGAAAGTGAGAAAGAAGCTGTACGATTTTGTGCGAGGTGAAATTGCCAATGTTTATATGAGGGATCCCCCAGATACGAACCACAAATGGAAACCTGTTTCAAGAAATTCTAAGGGTCATTAACTTCTAATATTCAGTGATGGAGAGGTGCAAGACTCATTGAAACGAAGGAGACCATATGCCCAAAAATCTCACTGGTTTGGGTAGCAGCGCCAATGGGCATGGCACTCACTGCTGGTTATAAGATCATTTCAATATAGTAGGTACATCGACGAGAAAAAAAATTCCCTCCTCCCGAAAAGCAAAACAAGAGCCACCTTCCAATTCTGACAAAGGGAATGGAACATCACAACGGTCGTCCGGATAACAGGAACTTCGCCTTCCAATATCCTCTTATAGGCAGACAACCTTATGACATTTTCCAGCCGAGGGAAGACGAAAGAGGCTACCTCTCTCTCTCTCTCTCTCTCTCTCTCTCTCTCTCTCTCTTTGACACCTACATCGCCTTCATCTTTCTGATATGTCACAGTGGAGGGAGTGAGAGAATATGGTAGTTAAGATGTGTTGAAGAAATACTTTTATCTATTAACTGAGGTTGATTGTTACTATAATTTGATAATATCGACTGCTGGTGATAATCAGAGATTAGCTATCTGCTTGCGTATCTATCAATTTACAGTGAGAGAAGCCTGGATTTCCGCTTCTTAAAGTTATTTTTTTCATGAGATATGCTTTAATTTTATTTCCACTTGAAATTCACGTTGGTTTGTTTCTAAGAAGTTTTTATCTTGAATAACTTCGACAACTTCAAAGAGAGCAAAGTTGAATTAGAAGTGTGGGTACCCCATGATTAGGGAATGAGACGACCAAAACACTATATATCTCTCTAACTTCAGAGTTATTATTATTATTATTATTATTATTATTATTATTATTATTATTATTATTATAAATTTTTTTATTTTTTTTATTTTTTTTGCTCTATCACAGTCCTCCAATTCGACTGGGTGGTATTTATAGTGTGGGGTTCCGGGTTGCATCCTGCCTCCTTAGGAGTCCATCACTTTTTCTTACTATGTGTGCCGTTTCTAGGATCACACTCTTCTGCATGAGTCCTGGAGCTATTTAAGCCTCTAGTTTTTCTAGATTCCTTTTCAGGAATCTTGGGATCTTGCCTAGTGCTCCTATGATTATGGGTACGATTTCCTTTCCACTGGCATATCCCATATCCTTCTTATTTCTATTTTCAGACCTTGATACTTATCCATTTTTTCCCTCTCTTTCTCTTCAACTCTGGTGTCCCATGGTATTGCGACATCAATGAGTGATTATATTATTATTATTATTATTATTATTATTATTATTATTATTATTATTATTATTATTATTATTATTATTATTATTATTTGTTTTTCTAATGCAAAAGATATTACAAGACTTTTCTGGCTGATTTTATTTACTAACTAAAAAAAGTAAAGCCATAGGTGTAGGAATTATCGGATTTACTTCAACGTTTATAATTGCTTCGCAGAGAGAGAGAGAGAGAGAAGAGAGAGAGAGAGAGAGAGAGAGAGAGAGAGAGAGAGATAGATGCCAGCAGACTGTCGGAGAAGGACTAACAGTCATGCTGTCATAACGACTTTAGTATAATCTTAAGGTTTATCAGAATCTATTATTATTATCTTATAAACCAACGTTCGTGTCAAGTTTTTTGACTGTGCAAAAATATACTTCACGTGAAACGAAGATAATGCATTATTTAAATCCGTCCTCGCGTGTCTATCAGCGTGTCTATCAGCATTAAAAATATATATATCAATAAAACGAAAAATAACATAAGTATTAGAAAATTAGTTAACGTCAACAAAAATAGATAAATGTGTTACACACACACACAGACACACACACACACACCACACACACATATATATATATATATATATATATATATATATATATATATATATATATATATATATGTATATATATATATATATATATATATATATATATATATATATATATATATATATATATATATATATATATATATATATATATATATGTGTGTGTGTGTGTGTGTGTCTGTGCGTGTGTGTGTGCTGTGTGTGTGTGTGTGTGTGTATATGCACACACACACTATAAATTTTACAAACTCTGAAAACGAAGACCTTTTCCTCGCCATTTCCCGCGAAGGACTCATAAAAGATAAGTCTCTTTGCTCAAACCTCTGTTCCATTAGAGTAAAACAAGAGAAAATCCTTACACGCAATATTCCTGTTATGTGGTAATAAACTGCCTCACGTAAAGGAGCACTGTTAAATGAGGTGAATCACATGCACTAAGGAAGAAGAAAAGGAGTCTGCTCCGTGACGCGTAAGGAGAATGTTGTGGTTAATAAGTTTGGCGTTTGTTCGATGTCACCTATTGGCGTGAGTATCACATCCAAAGACTTGTTTTTTTAATTAAAAACTCGACTTAGTGCAATATAGTGAATGCATGATCATTCTTTATTTATTTTTACTCATTTTCATTCCGCTCATTTACGGGAAGCCAAGGTTAAACCCACAGGTTTGAAATGAAAATGGAAAAAATTAATTGTGCATCTATTTACCTGTACAGTGAAAAAGGTACTTCTTTCCAGTGCCAACTCGATTATGTGCAATATAGTTAACGTGTGACCATTCAGTATTATTCGTATTTCTACTCCGAGTAAAATGAACCTGGAAAAATAATTAATAGTGCGTCTGTTAACCTCTAGAGTGAAATAGCTTTCTAGTGGCCTGGATGTTTTTTTAGTTGTGAAAAGGGTAAGTAAGATTCACCCTCATGTCGAAGCCGCTTGTTAAAAAACTGGATAGATTATTCCCTCTAAGCGAAGAAGTGATTTATTTTAGAGAAAAATTATATATATATATATATAATATATATATATAGTAGTATATATCTATATATATATATATATATATATATATATATATATATATATAACATCTTCGAGCTACAAATGTCCTTTAATATCTAATTCGCTCTACCTCGGAATTGATATATTTTTCATATATGTACCAAGGGGGAATTTTTTTAGTTGATAATAATTTCGTACCCCATGGGATCGAACCACCGTCCAGTTGGACGGGGAACGAAATCAGGATCGGATTCTAATTACAAATACAACGAGATCGGCGTTGATTTGAAATGGTCAGAATCGATATAAACCTTTAGCCTCTCTTGATAGCCGTTTCGGTAGCGTCACTGTCCGATCCTGATTTCGTTCCCCGTCCAACTGGACGGTGGTTCGATCCCATGGGGGTACGAAATTATTATCAACTAAAAAAATTCCCCCTTTGGTACATATATGAAAATATATCAATTCCGAGGTAGAGTGAATTAGATATTAAAGGACATTTTGTAGCTCGAATGATTTATATGATCACGGTGATGTGATAAATATTCATATATATATATATATATATATATATATATATATATATATATATATATATATATATATATACATATAGTGTGTGTGTGTGGGTGGGCGTATTTAATATACACATTTTTTTCAATATATAGCCATTTAGATTGTGGTAAACTGGCATTTGTCATAATGATCATTTGAATGTTTGGCTGCATTGTGTTTGTCATTAGCGACTGGTTGTTTTCTTACTGTTCGTGTTGTATTTGTTGACCTTTGACATTCCCAGCGTACCCTACTCTGTCGACTGCTGTAACTCTCTGTGGCGGGATCTGAGCTGAATAAAGCCTTGAATATGCACAGAGGTTTTTTTTTTTTTTACATCCATTAATAACATGACATCAGAGATAAAGGTACATAATAGGTGTCTCCTCATTCATAATTGAATGCTTGATAAACATCGCAGAAAACTTGAAAGCCGTTAGCCCGTTCATATAACAATTACACAGAAGACTCATCAACCTATTACTAAAATAACCCGGACACGCTACATACTATGACATTCAAATGCTTCTTTCAAGCTGTAGGTCCTTAACACCTTCTCTTGCCTCGTAACATTTCAGAATTATGCATA
>NC_061110.1:104029486-104034486 GCF_015104395.2 Macrobrachium nipponense
TACCACCCTCAAGAAAAGTACATTATAACGCATCCTTCTGACATCGGAGTAGAAAAAGGTCTTTAGCTCCGTTTATCACCAACAATGTTAGGAGGATGCGTTACGTAGGGAATGGTGGTATACCCTATCGCCACTTTTGAAAACAGTATTTCGGCAATTGTTCTAAGACATGCCTACGTATTGGAGCTGGTTTCTCTCACACACAGCGCACTGATCATTTAATGATAGCCCAGGAATTGTCAGGCTGTTACAAGATATGCTGTATTTCTCGGAAACTTGTCTGAAAACCCGTTTGAGCGTGAAAAAAAAAGAGGCCACACAGAAGACAGAAGAACTATTTCGACTCGTATAGCTAGCTAGCAACGGCCGCCATTTTGAGCGCTGTTTGTTTACGTCTTACGCGTATGAAATGCATTCCAGGACAAACGTCCACTTGTAGAAAAAAAAAAAAACTATGCAAAACGCGGAAAAAAACTAGCAAGTTGCAATGCGATTTGTATTAGAGACGTAATTATTATTATTATTATTATTAGTATACTTATACAATGGCGAAATAATCTCGGTTAGAACAGCTGATTTCAAACCAAAATATTTCTCTCTCTCTCTCTCTCTCTCTCTTTCTTAACGAGACAAATTTTGTCTTCTACAATTTTCTCTCCTTTTACTTTGCACAGTTTGAGTAATTAACTCAATATTTAGGAAAGATTTCTGTACAAGAAATGTAATATTTCTCCTCTTATAGCTAATTTTGACCACTTTTAATTCACCTGGAAATTATGCTTAGGTAACGAACTGTAGGTACGCATCCTGCTTTCACTCTCAGCCTGTCACTACCGTTATCTCAAGCGGACGACGATAGGAGATAATCGTAAATCTCTCTATCTCCCTCTCTCTTTATCCCTTCTCTACTGACACATTGAGCTAAATATATATATAGTATTTTAACATAAAGCTAGTTCGTAGTATCTCACAACAAAATTAGACCAAACGCAAAGAATCGTATATCTACAAACTTCTAGGAATTTCGTCTCACTGTCAAGGCCACTATAACGGTGTTGACAGTGAAAGTGTTCGACAGCACAATACTCCAATGTTGTTCACGTTATATAAGACTTATTAATTAATAATACATAGACTTTGCCTGTTCCACCCGTTGTTACTAAGCGTAAGTAAAGTATACGCTGTTCACTGGGCCAATAAGGTACTTAGGATTGTCGTCTAAAATTTTACTTACCTTAATTCTAGATTGCTGACCTGTAGCCGTCTGTTCCGAATGAGCTGTGATTAAGGAAACCGACCTATTTATATACAAATCACCATGCATAATCATGTGTGCAGGCGTACATAGTATACCGCCCGAGGCTATCATCGCTCTCATTTTATATGTACTGAGAACTAGCTCAATCCAGTTTCATTTCCAACCGTGTATTTGTTTACAGGGAAATCGGTCTATCTTTTTTAATATGTCCTGATTAACAACTCATTCCAAAAAAAAAAATTTTTCTCTCCGTGAGTGAGTCAAGCCAAGGTCAACAGGTCTTGGGTAATTGCTCCGCATTCACGCCACACCTATCTTAATGATAATGACAAATGCCCGGCAGCGATGAAAATTCCCTGAGATACGTAGTACTCTTTTTTTTTTTTTTTTTTTTGTATTTTTTACATAAAAGATTGGCGCAAGTCAAAAGTTCTTGAAGAGTTCTAGTTATAGACAGAGATTCTAGCTATGTGATAGATTTTAGTCGTATGATACTCGATTCTAATGATAGTCTTTTGACACAAGATTCTAATTATAAGACAAGATTCTAGTTATATAACAGAATCTAGTTATATAACAGAATATTCTAGACTTATGACACCGGTCTATCTTTTTTTAATATGTCCTGATTAACAGCTCATTCAAAAAAAAAATTTTTCTCTCCGTGAGTGAGTCAAGCCAAGGTCAACAGGTCTTGGGTAATTGCTCCGCATTCACGCCACACCTATCTTAATGATAATGACAAATGCCCGGCAGCGGTGAAAATTCCCTGAGATATGTAGTACCTCTTTTTTTTGTATTTTTTACATAAAAGATTGCACAAGTCAAAAGTTCTTGAAGAGTTTCTAGTTATAAGACAGAGATTCTAGCTATATGATAAGATTTTAGTCTTATGATACCAGATTCTAATGATAGTCTTTTGACAACAAGATTCTAATTATAAGACAAGATTCTAGTCTTATGAGATTCTAGTTATATAACAGAATATTCTAGACTTATGACACCATGGAATACATGCATTATTATTATTATTATTAATTATTATTAATTATTCATGTAATAATGCATCCTTATTATTATTATTATTATTTTTAATAGATATACTAATAATATCTCTTGTTTACTAATTGTTGCAAAATAGTACATTATTTAGCTTAAATCATGATAGAATTTAACCTAAACATATAGGTATTTAACTTAATTTACCAGCAGTTTATAACTTTAACATAACTGTTCGGTTTTTTCCTACCCATTAGACCTAAAAGGCCATTTCCCTATTGGTTACAACATATATATATATATATATATATCATTAACTGTGTTTGAAGTGCTCTTACCTCTCTCTCTCTCTCTCTCTCTCTCTCTCTCTCTCTCTCTCTCAACATTTGTTATGTGAAATCCTTGGCTGTAAGTTTTTTAGTGTCCTTTAAAAAAAACATTAATTTCAGGTTTTTTTTTTCAAAAGAGAAGTGATGCTGATGCATCTAATTTTCTAAGTGATTAAGACATTACATACGGTAGCGTGTCCGATAATTAGAAATATATAATTAAAGGATTTGACAAATATATAAACACTCAAATAAATATCCAGAATATAACTAAAACATAATACGGGGGAAAGGCAAATATATTCTGCTACGGAGTACCTGACCCGTAATAAGGTCTAACTTGCACACTATGTATATTACGTGCAGTATTTCATCAAATTAAGCGGGGAACGAAATTACGCAGCCTGAGGACTGAAACATAATGTTAATAAAAAGGAGGAGTTTTCTCTTGAGTACGCTCGTGCCTAAGACTTGGCAAGTGGGTCTTGAATAGGAAGTAAATCCCCTTCAGGTTTGCTGGTCTTACATTTATTTTAGCAGAATTTAATCATTATTCTCCCCCCTCTCCCCCCTCCACCCCTCTGTACAAAAATTCTAAAACAATATATAAAAAAAAATTTTCTTACATTTTCTGCTTACGCCGAATATAAAAATAGGTTTAATGATAATTCACATTCGTTAATTTTGCATTGTTTGGGAAAGATGTAGAAACAATATGTGAAATGGAAAAATGTGAAATAAAATTTTTTTATTCTAAATGTGAGTTATGAAATTGCGTTGGACAAAAATTGTTAAATGAATACATTTAACAAGTCTACATGTTTTCATTACCACTGACACGTGAACTTTATCTCCTTGATTTTAGAATTTGCATCGTTTATATTGTTTCAAACTTATATTCTCATCATACGTTCAACTTCCAAGAAAGACAACAATTTTAATGAACTTCGAGCTTCAATTTTATCTCTGTTAATAACTTTAGAATGATTACCGATACATAATTCCATAGTTATTTCCTATTATTGAAATAGCGCTGGACTCTATTGATTACTAATTCATCACTAATTAACAGAATTCAGTCGGTATCTTTACAGCTCTTCTATCTCTCTCTCTCTCTCTCTCTCTCTCTCTCTCTCTCTCTCTCTCTCTCTCTCTCTCTCTCTCTCTCGCTTTGCCGCCAAATGATTTCCTATTTGGATGTGGCATTGCATAACGGTAATGTTTCAGATACATATAAATATGTCAGTGGAGTATTCAACATACGAAAGAATATTAAATTTTGAAATGACAATTCATATATTCTACTTCATAAACCAGATTGAAATATAATGAAAATTAAAATAAAATGCGAAAGGAAGGTGAATGTATTCTGCTGCGTAGTTCCTGACCCGTAAATAAGGTCTAACTTCCAAACTATATTATGTTCAGTATTTCATCATATTAAGCGGGGAAGGAAATTAAGCAGTGTGGAGAACTGAGGAAAAAAGTAATGGTAAAAAGTAGTGGGTCTCAAATAGAAAATAAATTCCCTTTAGGTTAACTGGTGTTAATTACTGCTCATCTTATGGCACTATATATATATATATATATATATATATATATATATATATATATATTATTATATATATATATATATATATATATATATATATATATAGAAGACTTGTAGGAGAAGTACATCTCAGGTGGTCCTTAAAATACTTTTATTACAACGTTTCAAAACACAAAGGTTTTCATTTTCAAGCTGTAAAGACATAAAACAATTAATACGGCACAACCAATAATAAAAATTTTACTATGGAGTGCGAAAGTGATAATAAACTACCATTCTTAGATGTTTTAGTCTTACGACAATATGATCATTTTAATACTTCAGTTTACAGGAAGGGAACTTTTACAGGATTAGGTTCAATTTTTTATAGTCACTGTTTTTATGGTTTTAAATTAAATTCTTTATCCACATTACTTCATCGTGCCTTCTCATTGACATCTAGTTGGAATTTTTTCACGAAGAAATCAACTTTTTACGTCAATATTTTACCAACAATTATTTTCCCACTACACTTTTTCACGGGTATGTTCGTAACTTCTTATAACGTTTTTTATCCCAAAAGTCTCCTTACCTACTGTGCCTAAGCTTCCATTTTGATGCAAATGTACCTTTAATCATGACAAAAATTTCTACGATGCACTAAGAAAACTCATATTTGATTATATACCAGCTATTAGATTTTAATATCATCCCAACAAACCCACTCAGTTTAGGTAGTTTTGTTTAAATTCAAGGATCAACTTGACCCTTTGATGACCTCATGTGTTGTGTACAAGTTTAATTGCCCTAGATGTAATCTGGGGACCTACGTGGGATCCACACAGAGGTTACTGAGGGTCAGAATTGATTGCCATAAGGGGCG
>NC_061110.1:104036986-104041986 GCF_015104395.2 Macrobrachium nipponense
TTTTTGTTAGTATGGCTTATCATCATTATTTTATTATTATTATGATTATTATTATTATTATGTATTATTATTATTATTATTATTATTATTATTATTATTATTATTATTATTATTATTATTATGAAAAATCCTCATAGTAACACGAGTGTTCAAATGGAGAAACAAATCCACAATAATGTAAATGTATAAATATTTAAATTTAAAAACATCAAGGCATAGCTTTCGGGAATTGTTCGGTTTCCCCTTCTCAATCTCTTGATTGATAAGGGGAAAACCGAACAGATTCCCGAAAGCTATCCTTGCTGTTTTTAAATTTAAATATATATCCATTTACATAAATGTGGATTTGTTTCTCCATTATTATTATTATTATTATTATTATTATTATTATTATTATTATTATTATTATTATTATTATTATTATTATTATTATTATTATTATTATTTCTATACTACAGATTTTTACCATTATACACAGTATGCTTTCTGTAGGTTTTTCATAACGTGACCATACGTTTTACGTCCGTGTATTCTACTTATTATTATTATTATTGTTTTATTATTATTATTATTATTATTATT
Organism: Macrobrachium nipponense; assembly: GCF_015104395.2. Lineage (NCBI taxonomy): Eukaryota > Metazoa > Arthropoda > Malacostraca > Decapoda > Palaemonidae > Macrobrachium > Macrobrachium nipponense. The sequence goes on from NC_061110.1 coordinate 104,037,569, forward strand.
ATTATTATTATTACCATCTGGTGTACTGACTTCCCGAACAATGGTGCCTTACTATATCCCTTCATACCTAATTTTCCATGATTGTTTTTATTATTCTCTTGGAATGTTTGGGAAACTATGAAAAAAATTATTTATGCCTTGAAACAAAACTAGTAATTTTAATATATGTTAAAGAATTTCTGTCCAAAATTAAAGTTTGTTGTAGGAATATGCATGGAGAATATCCCACTGAATGTATTTTGCTTGTTTTTCCTTGTAAATAATAAGGAAGCACGCATAACATCAAAGAATCACAGCTGTAAAGAAACGCCAAGGCAAATTTACTTTATACGAATAGAACATTTTTTTCTAACACATTTCAGTATATAATTTTTATTCTTTGGGAATTTCGGGTTGTATAATAAACAAGTCATTTTTCTTAGTTTACGCTCTCTCAGCAATTTGTACTTTTAACAACCCGTTGGCTGTGTTGAGATTCTTAGAATCACTATTTCCGACCCTTTGATCTTTTAAACAAACTCTTACTGGCCAAGAAATTCACAATGACGCAAGAAACAGTTTGTGTACAAAAACCGCTCTCTCGCTTTGTATTTTAACGTAAGCACTGATGAGGAATACCGTTCAGGTATTGGAAAGTCTTTGCTTTTAGCTTCTGCACAGTATACAGTGTACTATATAATTGTGGATTTTATTACACAAACTCTTAATGCTTTTGCAATTTGCATCCGGACACCATCATTTGTTACCAGAGATTGAAGATGCCACTGCAGTGGTATATATTTAAGAGCCACGTTAGCATTTCGTGTTACTGTCTATGGTGAGTGTCAGTTTAGAGAGGAATAGATTCTATATCTATTTACTAGGCAAGGAACGATAAGATTGGGTACTACATCATGGTAATGTAATCCCTGTCGCTGTTTCGTAAAATCGCTGCCTTATTGGATCTGAGGGATAAGTTGGTTGTACTATTAATTCAAAAAGATTTATATGCATTGAAAATATAAAAAAATGATACCCCTGGTTAAACTGAATTAAGATAAGTATTATAAGAAGTGTTTTGAAATAGTAAAACTACTTTTCATATCCTATTCATGATTTTTGGTGTTGCCTATTTTAATGGATTTAGAACAAAAATTTCTCAGTACAATCTAAGAAGACAGCGCGTTCTTCTATTTCTGTACCACATTTACTTATCATTATACCAAAGAATTCTTGTAGTAAACTGTATTGCTGCCATAATCATATTTAACTTTGTTGTCAGGGAGTCGCATTACCGAACTGGTAGCTGGAACTTTAAATTACGGAAAGCAAAAAGGTCTGTTCCTTGGGAATAACCAGTCGTGTATCATAACTGACAGCATCTCTGGACTGAATTTAATCTAATATTCTAGTCTTAGATTTCATCCTTCTCCAACAGCCAGTGACACACATGCACCTAAGGTCAAGTGGATCCAGGTTCGACGGTAAAGTTAAGCGAATAATTAGGATCATTTACGACATTTTTATCTTTGGTCTTTTGACTGAATTTTTCTACGAGCTTTATAACTTTAAAAACTAATAGAGAAAACAGAGGGACGGTCAAGAATCCGCAGTGAAAATGAAAACGAATAGAATAAGAATGTCCATAAATTAGCAAAGAATAAAAGGAAAAAATAAATAATAATAATGAATCAAACAAAAAATTATTTCAATGGAAATAGAAACCCAAAAGATTACTGAGCGTAACTTGTTTACTTGTAAGTATTTACATATAGTATTTCACTTAAAACTATGTAAATACTTACAAGTAAACAACTTATACCCAGTGATCTTATGAGTTTCTTTCTCCAATAATAATAATAATAATAATAATAATAATAATAATAATAATAATAATAATAATAATACATGGAACATACAAAGTAGAGACAATACACACATGACTGCAAGACTGGCGTGGAAACTAGGAAATCTTTCGGGGAATAAAAGATAAACAAAAGAAAGAACACGCAAGTGATTGAGGAAGAGAGAAGAGAAACTACGTACAATCACAATATTGCAGCGGGAAAATGGTGCCCCAGCAAAACCTATGAGAGCTTCCCATTAGCGCAAGAGAGGCGACGGACTTCCAATTCTCTTTCTTTCATTACGAGATAAGAGAATTACTTCGGGCCCCGCACGAGAATATTCTCGGAAGGAAGAATACGGAGGGAAGCAATTAGCGTCGTTATGCTCGGTTTACCGTAATTTAAAAGAACTTACGCTCACCGTTTTTCCTGCTTTTTATATTTCAATTTTTTTTTAAATTTCGAAGGTAGATTCACACTCGATGAGCTTATTAGCATACACACAAACACACACACACACGCGCAAGCGCGCACACACACACATACATAGTATGTATATGTATGTATATATAAATATATATTATATAGTATATATATATATAATATATATATATATATATATATATATTTATATATCTATATAGATATATATATTTTTATATATATATATATATATATATATATATATATATATATATATATATCTATCTATCTATCTATCTATCTATCTATCTATCTATCTATCTATCTATCTATCTATCTATATATATATATATATATATAGAGATATATATATATATATATATATAGTATATATATATATATATATATATATATATATATATATATATATATATATATATATACATATATACATATATATATATATATATATATATATATATATATATATATATATATATCTATGTATATATTTATATAAATATATATATATATATATATATATATATATATATATATATATCTATATATATATATATATCTATATATATATATATATATATCTATATATATATATATATATATATATATATATATATATATATATATATATCTATATATATATATATATATATCATATATATATATATATTATATATATATCATATACGTATGATATATATTCCAGCAAAGTATTGATTGAAATTTCATATTTTTACTTTACAGTGAAACTGTCAGTGTCTCTCTCTCTGTGTCTGTGCCTGCCAATCCATCTCCCGGAGTGTTCCAGGAATTAATCTCTGGAATCTCAGCCTCAGGTTTCATCTGGAGACACTGAGCAGAGGATCCTTCCTTGTTAATGATTCCTATCGATTAGACCCTAATAATACAGGGGCTTTCATCCATTGAAGTCCAATTCTGTCTAGTCTCGTTACAGTAATCCTCGCGTCCGTTCGTTCACGAATGATGAGGAATGGCCGTGTATTGACCGCGTGCGAATTATACCGAATATGAAATATGACTTGATAATGAAAGGAATATGCCAACTATATTCTATACGTGGTCACGGTTATACATGTCGTACACATTTATTTATTCATTTATGTATATATGTATGTATATACGAGGAAAGTTACAACCACGGAGGAAAATTGAAACACTGGAGATGCCAAGTACTTCCGTCTTATTACCAAGACATAATCACAGCAACATGGTAATAAGACGAAAGTATTTGGCATCCCCAGTGGCTCATTTTTCCTTCGTTTCGTGGCTATAACTTTGTTCATATAATTATCACGTTTTTTAATTTTTCGTGACTTGAAATCAAACACGCACACACACATATACACATATATGTTTGTATATATATATATATATATATATATATATATATATATATATATATATATATATATATATATATACATATATGTGTGTGTGTGTGTGTTTGTGTGTATATATATGCATATTACTTAATGCCGCTATTTTCTTTTTAAAGGGAGAGAGAGAGAGAGAGAGAGAGAGAGAGAGAGAGAGAGAGAGAGAGAGAGAGAGAGAGAGAGAGATCATTGATATTGGTTTTCAGGTGATACAAGACTGTAATGACTTGATGAAAATGATATAAATTTATGAATAGAGGATCCAGGTTTTTTTTAATAATATAACCAGAGGTCATGTACCACTCAGAGGCCCCGTGCCAAAATACTAATTCCAATATTTGAATATTTAGATCTTAGATTAAAAATCTGGACCTTCCACTCATAACTCTATCTCAGTTCTCATGAAGTCATTAAAATTTTTTACTACCTAAAAACCAACAGCAATCTCTCTCTCTCTCTCTCTCTCTCTCTCTCCTTTTGTGTCGGCAATAGGATTTATTTCATCAAAAAACTTACGGTAACCTATGACATAACCAACAACAATGACTATCTCTCCCTGTGTCGGCATTGAGATTAATTACTCTCTCTCTCTCTCTCTCTCTCTCTCTCTCTCTCTCTCTCTCTCTCTCTCTCTCTCTCTGTCGCCACTGAGATTAATTTCATCGAAGAATTATGATACTCATAACAAAATCAAAAGCAATGATGTTCTCTCTTTCTGTGTGTGTGTGTGTGTGTGCGTGCGTGTGTCAGC
>NC_061110.1:104051986-104056986 GCF_015104395.2 Macrobrachium nipponense
ACCAGAGATACACCCAACAATAAAATAATAATTCCCCACCTGGACACGATTAAGAGAATAACCAACCCCCTCGGAAAATCGAACCCTTTTGTATTTACTTACCCAAACACCATTAGCCAAATCCCTGATTAACGTCCAACAAAAGACATCTCCAAAAGACTCTGGGGTATACGAAATCCCATGCCAGGACTGTGACCAATCTTACATCGGATTTACAGGTAAATCCCTTCCCCAGAGATTAATACAACACAAACGGTCAGTTAGGTATGGACAACAGAACTCGGCTATTTTCAACCATATAAATGAACATAACCATAGAATAAACTGGAATTTGTCACGTGTAATTATAGCAGCAACTGCCGGTACAAGAGTCAAATGATGGAAATCGGCCTTAATAAAAGAGAGGCAGGTAATGAACATCTCAAAAGGAGGATGGATTTCGGACACGATCGACAACGTCTTCATTCAACCAACCCTTAAGAAGATTAGAGGAAGATTATCAGCGGGGGTGACTTAAAATGGCTTGTTTGTGGATGGACCTCTTGGTATAAATACCACCTTTTCTCTGTGAACTTTTCTCATTCATCTACCTGAAGAGGGAGACAGCAGTCTCTGAAATATAGTACTTTTTCTCTATTTTGTGTTTTTTTATGGGCTCCTTTTATTAGATGGAAACTCTGTTGTTACAGAACATTTATACCAGTCATATATATATATATATATATATATATATATATATATATATATATATATATATAATATATATATATATATATATATATATATATATATATATTATATATATAAACTTTTACAAAAGAATAAGGTTAGGAAGGTTTAATATCACTGGGTACTATACTGACAAAACATACTCACCGCACAAAGCGCAAAAAATGCAATTATAAAACTTCTCTATTAGCACAAACCACTATACTTGTTTGCATTTCACATATCTTGCATGATACTCCACTTATTACAAAATTACCCCTTCAAGTGTTTATATATATTTTCATATATCTTCTATTCCTTTTTATCAAGTTCACCTTTAAACGTTAAACTAACTAGCTATCATCCCATGCTTTATTACTCTTAGAACTCTCGTCTAAATTATCAATTCTTTTACTAGATTATTACTGCTTTTTTCATCTGTTAAGTCTAATATTTCATTGTACAGAGCAGGGCATCACCCTCCTTTCACCTCACCACAAAACTCAGAACTCTTTTCTAAAAAGTTGTATTTCTCATAAAAATCCTTTGCAATATAATCCAATTTGCATGATTATTAACTGAATGAAAGCCCTATTTTCACCAAATGACGGCATTTTTCGAAGGCTGAATAACAATGATTCTAATCGTTATTTTCCTTACTTTGAATATATTTCTCTTTTAAGTCCTTGATGAAAATGAAGTAGCATTATCGTTTTTACCAGCACGGCGCAACAGATCCCATTCACAGTTATCAATATTCAGCTGGAATCGAAGGTATTGCGTTTTTTAAAAAGAAGAAATGTATATTCTGTGGTGAATTGTTTGTCAAGGGAAATTGAATAATATAATGATTCCTCCATATATTAATTTCTTGTTTCCTTTACAAAAACAATATGCACCCAATTCATATTGACAAAACTACATTCTCTTGAGGTTTTATCACATTTTCATTTGTTTTAATTAACTTTTAAAAGATGATTGCTTCTTCCCCGGTTTTCTCTGTGTTGCCTTTCCTAATATAGTCTGTTCTTAACTGTTAAGACATTGATATTATGCTCAGAGATATCTCTAGCCCTTTTTGCTTAAGCAAATCATGTTTTCTGATTAAGAGTAACAGACAGACACCCACACCCTCAAACGTATGATAGAACTTCTAATGTTACAAAATTCAGCGGGACCAAATTGAATACCTAACGACAGGAAATATTTCAATTCATCAGAAAAAGGGTAATGTTATTCAAGCTAGAAGAGTCTTATAAGTATCATGTTTTAATACCATTCAGTTTACTAGGAGTTTCATGTTGGCTACAGCTACAACGTGGTCTCTCTCTCTCTCTCTCTCTCTCTCTCTCTCTCTAGGCTGCTTTCCCTTTGGATCCCTCTCGGGTTTATGGTCTGTTGACTCTGTCCATGAGGGTTTTCAGTTGAAGATTTAAGAAAGAACGAAAAGAAAAAAAAAAAAAAAAAATAAATAAAAGGTATGAGAAGACGGCAAAATATTTCCCCAAAGAGAAAAGACTGTTTACCAAATGGTCTCAAAGAGGCTCATGTCGAACTCCAAAGCGATTCTTTAAAGAATATATATTCACAGAGAAACAAATATTTAATGTATTTTTATGTGGCTGCTTTTGAGAATGTCATTTTATGCCCGGGACATTACATACCACTGCGCAAACTCACAATAGATGAAGCTATGAATGTCATATATTTCATTGTATTAAGCCCCACTATTTAATGGAATGAGTAACTTACGTAACATATTCTGAAAATAAAATTTGCTGATGCAACATGATATTTAGCTAATGTGATATTGTGTTCTAGTTTTTATCCATAGACATTTCTACAGAAGTGATATAAACACTCACATACACACATGCAAACGAACTCTCCCTATTTCTCTGTATGTATATATCAGTTTATATATACATATTTTGATCCGATGTCTGCGCCTCTGACCATTGCATTATTTCAATGGAATTATCTACAATCACAACTATTTTGCCGAAACTAGGATCAGTACTGATACCTTACACATAAGAAATGTAATCATAGTTCGTCAAAAGTTTCAGGTTATTATAGCACAAAAAATTACCAAAATCCTTCATGGTTTTGTTCATGATTCTTGAAGAATGACGTACATAGATAAACCAACTAAATTTGTTGAGAGCAACAGACTTCATTGTGACTTTGTAAATAAAGATCAAGTATCTGAACAAAACTCTCATAATGAAAGGTACAGCAAAACAGAATTACCTAAAAAGACTCTTTGTCCTTATTTTTGGGTTTTGAGTCAATCAAAAAGTTAATAAAAATATTCAGTGTAAATGTAATCTTTTCACATAATACCGTTGTAAAAAATATGTAATAAGAAATTTACCACCGCTCCCCTCCCCCCACCAGAGAAGCAACATTGCATATGAAATGTGATTCCTGTGGACGTCAGAATAAAGCAGTATAAATATTCACTTAGCAAACATTGCATATGGAATCTCATGTCTGTGGACTGTTAGAATAAAGCAGTATAAATATTGACTTTGCAATGTCAGAATAAAGCAGTATAAATATTCACTTAGCAAACATTGCATATGGAATCTCATGTCTGTGGACTGTTAGAATAAAGCCGTATAAATATTGACTTTGCAATGTCAGAATAAAAGCCAGTATAAAATATTCACTTAGCAAACTTGCATATGGAATCTCATGTCTGTGGACTGCTAGAAGAAAGCCGTATAAAATATTTGATTTGCATTTGCAGAATAAAAGCAGCATAAATATTCACTTAGCAAACATTGCATATGGAATCTCATGTCTGTGGACTGTTAGAATAAAGCAGTATAAATATTGACTTTGCAATGTCAGAATAAAGCAGCATAAATATTCACTTAGCAATGTAAGAATAAAGCAGTATAAATATTCACTTAGCAATGTCAAAAAAAAAGAACAGCGCTATTTTTATCCTTCTAAGTGAAAAATAACATAAGACTGATTGGTCCAAAAGCAGTATGATTACTAGAAGTAAAAAAGAATCCAATAGTAGTATGATAACTAGAAGTAAAAAAAGGTACAAAGAATCATCCATGAATCTACATTAGTACAATCAGAAAGGAAAATAATATTCAGAACAGGTCTATATACTCTTGACCCCATTCTGAACAAGATGTTTCTAGGAACTTAGAAAGAGAAATTAAACACTTTAAGTAGCCCGGGTTAATGTCCTTTGTCCCTCGCCTTGGTACATCCAAGTACCCGAGTTAATATTAGGTAGCTGTTCCTCAAATGAAAATATAATCCGAATGTAATGGCCTTCGTAAGGATTAAAATGATAATTTACCTCGTTAAGCTGAGTTCTTATCTGGTAAAACTGAGTCTTCCTTGTATTCTTTTATTCTATTGTATGTAGTTTGCTTGAAATTACTCTTATACCCTTTTGCTTTACTTCCCTGATGTCAAATTATACATATACATATATACATACATATACACACATTATATAGATCTATATACGTATATATATATATATATATAGAGGATATGTATATATATATATATATATATATATATATATATACACACACATCACATATATATATAATATATATATATATATATCATAAAATAAGTCATATCACATATCCGTGATTCATATACATACATCGAGCTAAAAATGTCCTTTAATATCTAATTCACTCTACCTCGGAATTAATATATTTTCATATATGCTTAACCGAAGGGGAAATTTTTATTATTCACTACAACACTACCGAGGTCGAGGTGGGTTAATGCTGGCTCCAAATCAGCGAATACCTGAGCGCGAAAGGTTTTATTTGAGGTGAGAGACGGCATTTATCTTATAGCCTCTGGCGGTGGTGGAGTGGGTAAAAGCTTCACTGACGTTCCTGCATTTGTATGGTGTCCTGGGTTCGCGCCTGGGTGCCGACGATTCTTTTATCGCCTAATAAAAATTCCCCTTCGGTTAAGCATATATGAAAATATATTAATTCCGAGGTAGAGTGAATTAGATATTAAAGGCCATTTGTAGCTCGATGTATATATATATATATCATGTATAGTTATATATTATATATTGCATATATGTATGTATACATATATACAATTAAAATATCACACTTTTCTTTGGTAGCATAAATTTTTCAAAACATGATCATAGTGTGACCTCTATGATCCTTACATATGGTCACGTCCTCATAGGAACTATGGAAGCCTAAAGTTATTATTTCGAGATCTCAAATTCTTCTTATGAGTACGGACTGCAGGTCTCGTTAGTTAAATTC
>NC_061110.1:104061986-104079486 GCF_015104395.2 Macrobrachium nipponense
TTTGAAATATGTAGTACTACTTGTGTGAAGAAAAATCGATTTTACACTTCTCGTCTTAAGGACAGAAGATCTAAAAATGAAGAGATGTTTGCATATTAGGTATCAAAATTCACAGTAAGAGTAGATTCAAGTATGAAAACACAAACCTGAATACTCTTTTTGTAACGTGACATGTTGGAAAGAGCAACTAGAAACAGTCGATAATACAGCTTAAAGTTAAAAAAATTCTTATCTTTACCGAAATTATATAATCAAAATATGTTTTAAGACATATAATTTGAAATTATATAATTATTTTATGTTTCCAAGATATGTAGTTTATCGTACTTTATTGCAGATACTTTGCAAGAAGTGTGATAGAATTTCTATGTAAACGTCTGACCCGTCGCGCGACTGGTAGTGGTATTTGCTTATGATTTCGTAGTGTAAAAATTATATACAGAGTATGAAGTTCATTTTGATTTATTTCTTTTTTAAACCAAATGTTTTCCTTATGTCCATAAAGTAAAAAAGAAGATATGATGTTATCTACAAGAAATCTCACTTCAACCCTTTAATGGCGTGGAAAGGATTTTTGTCCAATTTTACGATGTCCAACAAAATGCAGAATACTTTGTACAGCGCAATATCTTCAGTATTTCAACCAGCTCTCGTGAACGATCCTAAAGTGAAGAACGTATCAGCTGCCCTTGACACGTCTCGTTGGTTTTCTCTCTGAGGCACCAGACGAAGTAGTCAGTGGTGATAAACAGTTGAATAAACCCTGAAGTAGTTGTTGGTACAGGCACACTCATTCCTGCAGAGGCGATAAATTCAATGGCATGAGGGTTACCGCATCTAATCGCAAATCGTTGTCCTCACTGGGTCTTTTCTTTTTAATCCTAAAATCATTCACTCTTACTTCTTGGTTTCATAAACTCTCCCCTCCGTCTACTTCTGCCATCTTGAATAATAAATCATGATTTCGCTGGTCATTATCACAATCGGTATTCTGGTTTACTGGACGAAATCAAATACTGCATTCGTTTTAGGAATCAAAAAAGGAAAACACGAACTGGGCGTGTCCCTGTACCAATTCTGAACTCTCTTCCCTCCTTCCCTCGTTATTCATCACAATTAATATGGTACACATTCATTTCTGATTCCTATTGGTTTTTTCTGCATTTTCCTTTATCATAACCCCCCCCCCTCCCCCCCATACATATACTATTTTATCTTGTTCATTCATTCGCTGTCTTTCATTCCTTTCGTATCTGATGCAATTATTTTCACTTTTTGTTTCCTCATTACTCAATGCGTAACTACACAAATGTAACAGACATATTCAAGTCAATGCTGTCAAACAGTAGGCATGGGATCTCTCTCTCTCTCTCTCTCTCTCTCCTTACTGTCACAATATGCTGTCCCTGCTGCTTACGAAAATTTTATTCACCAAGAACCAGTAAGTAAAAACTTCACATTTAATTCAATATCCATCTCGAGATGTGCCATAAGCACATCAAAGGGTACTCCTTGTCTTCCTTTAAAACTTCAAACTTCAAACCCTTATGAATAAAAACAACAGACACAAAAGGGCTCCATAGGGAAGTCAGCTTCCAGAGGGACATGTTATAGGAGAAGGTGATGGATAAATAAATAGATGCGAGGGGTCAGAAAATAAAACCGATACACCTGAATTCAGGAGACGTCAGCAGAAAGAAGGAATGGAATTGCCTCTCCTTTAAACATTTGGAGATCAGAAGATTCACCAATTGCACTATGCATACCATTCCACATTTTAGTTGTAGACAAGTAAAATGCGGAATAGTTTCCCTGTTGCATCTGTGGAATCTCCTGTACCTCAGAAATTATATATCAATATATCTTGACTATTTAAAATCGCAATTAATTTTGCGTTTCCCTTGGTATTGTCTCTCTGATTTCTGTTGATTTTTCCCCACTGCTCTTCATCATTCTCTTTTAATTCTAAAATTCCAACAATAAGGAATCCCATTTTTATTTTGTTTCCCTTCTACTGTAAACTTGTTTTCAAGATCCCGTTGACAATGACACTAAAATAAGTTCATGAGAATACCGTAGGGTCGTCAAAGAGACAAATTGTAATTGGAAGTGTTATGTTTCACAAAATTGGTCGTAAACTTGAGTACTACATCCATTTCCAGTCATCCCATTCCTGGAACATTTATCACACGTAAAATTTGTCAGGTTTCGAATTCTCAAAAAACTTGAATTATGTCCACCTATTCGTTATGCATTTTTGTTTATGGTTTGTTACATAACTACGCACGTCTTAAATGGCTAACAAATCAACTAATAATTAACTTCATCGATATGTTCATTTTCAAGGAAATTTCTTTCAGGTTTTTTATTTCAGGAAATTAACACAGGAATGGTAAACCTATACTAATAAGAGATAAAAAGTCCACGTCTCAAAAATCTACTGTTTTAAAGGGTAAAAAGTCAGGTAATTGTTTGTTCTAGTATGAAAACTATGAATAAATGTCACGCCTGGGGTGGAGGCATTAATGAAAAAGATATTTGGAGATCATAACACTTTCAGATATGATAAAGTTCAACACTGTATGACGTAATGACTAAATAATTTCATGCTGAATACTGAATACCTTCAGGGTGAAGCTGCTTGTTTAATTAATAACATGTACATGCAATATGCAACTGAAAATCATATTTCAGTGAAATGCTTGGATCTGGTTATCTCTTTAATGTATTTGCACGCTGTGACTTCCTCTATTCTGGTCCTACATGAAAAATATATCGCAATAAGTATTTGAAACTGCAAAAGTCACGTTCATTAAGGATTACAGTTCCAAATCAGTTTTCAGTGTGTGTTAAAATCGTGGTATATTTTCAGACGAATGCAAAAACCTTAAAGATTCAAGAATGTTTTCATTATATTACAAACAAACAATATAATATCAGGGCTCAACACAGAAGAAAAGGGAGTAATTTTATCCTTCCAAACAAACGATTACTAAGGACTATAATTTACTTTGACCGTTTTCGTGTACAGTTAGATTTTTGCTGATGATAGAAATTGGAGATACGTGAAGATTTACGACAATTAAGAAATTTATTATATACGTGACTAATATATATATATATATATTATATATATTATATATAGATATATATATATATAGATTATTATTAGTAATTATAATATAATAATTTTATATATGGTATATATATATATATACTGTCATATACATGATATATATATATATATATATATATATATAATATATAATATATATATAATTAATAGATATATAATTTATATTATATATATATATAATTTTATATGATATATATATATATAATATATACATATATATATATATATATATATATATATGATATATATATAGATATATATATATATATATATATATATATATATTATATATATAGATATATATATATATATATATATATATATATATATATATATATATATATATATATATATATATATATATATATATATTATATATATATATATATATATATATATATAGATATATATCTGTGTGTGTGTGTGTGTGTGTGTGTGTGTTTGTGTGTATGGACAAGTGCTCAAAATTAATTCAATACATGTTTTCTTATCAATTCCTAATTTTATCATTTCAGCCTCAATAACTTCCTCTAATTCTCTCGGTGAACCCTGACCAATATAAAAACACATTAAGGAAATAACATATAGAAATATACATTGGAGTTTTATATAAAAGAATTACCACGTAATTCCTAAGATAAAAATGAGAAAAGCCACCGCGCATTAACCCCACAATATTAACAGTTATCTAATTCAAAGGAATAACCAAAAAGTTGAAAAAAAAGGAGAGTGTAAGTGACATGGGACGAAACTCTCTTGTTTGTTTTCTAATTAACTGATACATAATCTTTCGGTATAACGAGGTCTGCAATTCAGATGAAACGAACATTTAGCCTAATTAGTACGATTTTACCGAAAGTTGATATGTTAAGGAGACAGATTTTTCGAATCGTCAAATCCATGACAGTATCCAACCTTCCCCTTATAATAACTTGGATTAAGTCAATTCTGATATATCCTGGAGAGAGAGAAGGATTTGATTATTTACGGATTTGTCAAAAGAAACAAATATGTAACCCATCAGGGACTTGAGTCTTCCATCGTTTGAACGCGTAGCTTGGCACTGGCTTCCGTTTCGAATAACGCCGAAGGAATCTAACAAAATTACTATATCCTATCCTAGCTGAAGAATCCTTAACATTAGTGCCTTTATTTAGTCAGGGAACTGGACACATAGGGCCCTACAGAGGAATGATAATTAAAAAAAAAAGGCGTGATGGTATTAATCAGAATTATATTATCGGTTGATTCAAAAAGCGACAAACAATGTTTTTATTAATTACCATCGGCTGATATTCATTATCTCATGACGCAAAGCATGGCCCATTATCAGATGATCCTCGACATAAGTTCGCATTGGAGAACCTTTTGCAGCAAGATGAATTCCAATAGAGAGAGAGAGAGAGAGAGAGAGAGAGAGAGAGAGAGAGGAGAGAGAGAGAGAGGAGAGAGCGAAGACAAGAAAAAAACCATCTTAAAAAAAAGAAGAAAAAAATGTGCCCCAGCGAAGTTTGATAAATCGGTGAAGCCATACAGCTTTCATTCGATTCATTTTTTGATACCATCCGTCCTTTTCCTTTGAGTCATTGTATGTAAATATACACCGCCGCTCTACTAAACTTACTGGCATGCTTTTCGCTTACTCGGGGAGTAAGCCTACAAACTAAAACTTCGTTTTGTTTGTGCTGTTATGGGGGCTGGGGCTTGTTTATGGGGGTTGGGGCTTGTATGAAAACCCTTTGGAAAAACTCAAAAAGATCTGAAAAAGGTTTTTCGTGTCGCGTTAAACATACAGGAATTTTAGCATAGGATATTTATGATCAGTTTATTAGAATGAAAATGTGAAAAATAAATAGTGTGCATTTTAAACAGTACATAACAATTATTATTTACAATAAAACATACCGTATTTATTTTAATTTTCGTTGGTGAAGCAACACGCTACTTGACCGCAGATTTTAGCAAGCGCCCCGAGTGAGCTGGAGGTCGGATCACGCCTCGTTAGGTATGGGGGTCTCAGTAGAACTGACGAACGTAACGGAAAACCCAATCGTTGTTTATATTTTTAAGGGATTCTCATTAAATACTTCTGGTTTGTTATTGCAAATCATTTTTTCTTTTCCAAGAGGTATTGCATTTCTCCAAGGAATAGTTACGGCTAATTTTTAAAATTTAATTTTGCCAAGTGCAAAAGAGAACAAATAAGGATTTAGGTCGCCACTCCAGCATGGAGGCATAATAAAGAAGTAAAAGTGTAACGTAAAACCACTATTCAATATTCATATTCTTCCGTTCAGCATAATAACCAGTAACAAAAAATAAACACTAAAACGACCGGGTGGAACAAGTGGCATAACTTTGCTGTCTAAATATGGTGTTTCATCCGATGCGAATGAAGTTCCCGAATATAAGAAAAAATAAATAATATACAGCAAGGACGTCTTGCATAGTAAAGCAATAATTTGTGATAATGCCAGGTTGCAGCATGGTATTTGTTGCAAGGCAAAAGACAAATACGACGAGGACTAATTCTTGCATATGTCGAAGGGTTTGACCTTCACTAGTAAGGTGTTTTTTATTGTATTCTATACATTGACGTACTGTTGTACGTTTCTTGAGTTCTATATATCCTTGAAATGACTCCCCCGACCATCAAAAAAAAAAAATATATATCTTGTTCTCGACTCTTAAATTTTTAGTTGTTTTTTATTTAGAGTTCAATGAACCAAATTACTAAAACTTCCTAAATAAAAACCCTAAAATTTCTTTGCTCGGCGTCAATAATAACCTAGATGTTGTGACGCCAGTCCTACTAGCCACAAATCAATCAATCAAATTTCTTCGTAGTTGAAAATTAATTTCTTCTTCTGTTTTTTTTTCCGCCGGTTTTAATTAAGACAATGCCTTGCTAAACATTACGAATTCTATACAACCCTAAATTGCTTTGGTCAGCTTCTATAACCAAGGTGCAACGCCAGTTTTAATAGCCACAAATCAATCAGTCAAATTTCTTTGGTGCCTTGAAATTCACCTCAACTTCTGTTGTACGAGTTGCCATTGGGACATTGCCTTGCACAAGATCATGAATTCTTCACATCCTTTCCTGTACAAACCACTCACTTTCTTTTCAGATCAAAACAGCGGAGAATTTCTTTTACTTGCAAATCCACAGAAAAGCTGCCACACACCCAGAACTCACACAAATCACTCTAATCCCAGACTGGCTGAAGCTATTCTTCTCAGCCATAATGGGCTTTGGTTGTCGCAACCTCAGGTTATTCAGAAGGAAATTTACAGTGTCGTATTTTACCGTATGCAAAATAGCTCTTTCCCCGTTTCTGCTTTCTTCCGGATGATCTTTAGGGAGCTTTCATGTTGAGCTTTCGTTTCCTCTTTCCGCATGTACCTAATTTTCCCGAAGGGAATGAAAAGGTTTCACTAGTCATTAAAATTTTCGATTATATATATAAATCACAACACACAGAAACACACACACACACACACACACACACACACACACACATATATATATATATATATATATTATATATCTATATATATATATATATATAAAAATATAATATCTATACTAATATATATATATATATGGATATATATATATATATATATATATATATATATATTTATATATATATATATATCTCTTCCAGGATCCAGGATAAGTGAGATATCCACGTGCCCGCCTATTTTCTCTTAGTGAATATCAATAAAATCCTTTGTGATGAAGTCAAATCCTAAATTTTTGTTTCTTCGATAAAATTTTTTTCTGTGTAAATTCTCATAGAACAGTTGCATAATTAAAAAATTTGGTAACTTTTTGATCCACTCAATATTGTACGCCCATTTTATTGTCCTGTTACATATAGTGTTATGCATATAAAATGCCTTTCATTTTATTTAGTTCTTCAGTATTATAGTATCTCTCTCTCTCTCTCTCTCTCTCTCCTTTCTATTCTCTCGCTCTCTCTCTCTCTCTCCTATCTCTCTCCTCTCTCTCTCTCTCTCCTCCTATCTCTCTTCTCTAAGAGTTCTATAATGCTTCAGTAGTTCCTTCCTTATAAATTCCACATAATCAAGTTTTGTGTGGCTGTAAGTTCTAGCTCTTGATCCGATTATTCCTACTTAGTACATAAAGAAGACTTACGGGACCTCAGGAAAATGTTGACAATATTTCTCTCTCTCTCTCTCTCTCTCTCTCTCTCTCTCTCTCTCTCTCTCTCCTCTCTCCCTCTGTCGTTTTTGAAGCTGGCGGTATATCACATGCTTAACTGCTACGTATTCGACATTCGCATCGCCAACCTTCCGGCCGCTAAAAAGTGAACGCTTGACCTAGGAAAACTAACATAAAAAAAATAATAAAGATCCTAATGAGGCCATATCTGATGCACTGCAGCATGGAGACCGTCCTAATGAGTGGCCGATCTTTTTTTTATCTTCTAATGACTCATTAAATTCGGAGAGACATGAAAGTCATGAGTGGTGAAATATGAGGTACAGGAAAATTGCCTCGTTTAAAGCCTGTATTCAGACGATGTTACTTTTATTCTGGAGGTACAACTTCTGGTTCTTAAAGTTGATATGATCTAGGCTAAGAGTAAATGAGTGTGTGTGTGTGTGTGTGTGTGTGTTGGTGCCAAGTCGTGAGAAGTGGAATTGGGTCACACTTGAGTATGGAATGGCTAATTTTTGCAGATTATACATTACTGATTGGTCACTTAATGGCAAAGCACTATCTTTACCACCTTGTGAGTTGAGTTGAGAATTTAAGCCAAATTGGGACCTATGAGGTCATTCAGCGCTAAAATGGAAATTGACAGTAAAAGGTTTGAAAGGTGTGACGCGAGGAAAACCTCAAAGCAGTTGCACTATGAATCAATGTTAGGAGAGGGTGGAAAATAAAATGAAGAAAGATAATATGAAAGGAGGTGCAGTAAAAGGAACGAAAGTTGGTTGCAGCTGGGGCCGAAGGCATTCAGCAAAAGAAAACCTTAAATAATGCTACAGTGTACCGCATAAGGTCCACTGACGGCACTACCCCGCTACGGAACCCACCTTGTGCCTTAATTCAGTGACGCTTTGTCATTTGTTAAATTTTCCCAAACAGATTCACTTGACTTGAAGAACAACCACGAGTGAAGAGAGTTTCGTCTGACTTAATTTGATTTCTCTTGATTTTATCTATGTCATTTAGAGTACCAAACCAAGACCTTGGGCACTTCCGGTCATTCAGACAGAAGAGAGAGAGAATGTGACATTTGGACAGCAAGGTAAAGAGATCCCAGAATTAAAGGACATGAAGTATAATGATCTAACGGTGAAACTGGGAGAAAACTCCGCAGTTGAAGTAAGGAGCAATACTTGAAGGACGCAAGAATGGAGGTATGGTCTTTTTTACATTGCATGGAACCAGTGGTTATCCAGCAACGGGACCAACGGCTTTACGTGACTTCCGAACCACGTCGAGAGTGAACTTCTATCACCAGAAATACACATCTCTGACGCCTCAATGGAATGCCAGAGAATCGAACGCGCGGCCACCGAGGTGGCAGGCCAACACTAAGCCGACCACGCACGCCACTGAGACGCTTAGTGCATCACGAGGCATGCACAGACGGCGCTACTCCGCAGCGGAGTTTTTGGTTTGTCATCTAGTGATTGGTCGCCTTTGAAGAGAACAAGGACCAATCTGCTGAAGATACTGGAGTCAAGATTAAATTGTCGTGAACGACACGACTCCGGGTCTTCACGGCAAAAACGAATTGAAAGTGTTGATTTCTTTTTGTTTGTTGTTTGTATGGTGTTTTTACGTTGCTAACCTTTTTCTACTCGCCTTTTCTTTATTCCTTTATCCCCCTTTGTCGCCAACACCTGAAAACCTTCAGAAATGGCTTGAGAAGAAGCAAGTGAATGGATATCGACCCATAAAAAAGGGGAAAATTTTTTTTGCAGAACTGAGTCGCTGTTCTCTTGAGAACATACTCTCACAGTTACCGCCCTTAACTGCACCCAAGACTACTAAATGTTCGACGGTGATCTGAATTTACATAAAATACGAATGCCAGTAGTAAGATAACACCTACATACATATATAGACGTGTTGCGATTCCTTTAGAGACAGAAATCTAATCTTGAATTTGTCTGAGCAAACAGCACATACCCTAGATGAAGCGAGATATTTAAGAACGAAGAACGTCTGTTATGAAAAACAGATATAACAACTATGTAGTTAAGATTGTTATGTTCTGAACTAAGATATGATGATGAAATGGCATTAACCTCTCTCACAGGAATCTCATGACTAGCAAGGAGACCTCTTAAGCAATGTTCTTTCAAGTTATTAGAATTACGACCAATTCTTTAGAAAGATGATTTTATGTGGCATATGGATATCAGTAAACTAAAGGAACAAGAATAAAAAGGGAATGGGAGGGGGGGGAGGGGGGGGGGAGGTTCAAACAAGCACCCTGAACAGCAAAAACTGAAAAGCAAATACCACGGCTGAAACTTTCTGAATGGAAAGGAGAGCTTTTAGATAGCCAGGAAACTGGACGAGCCTGCTTATCTTAGAATTGCCAGCCGTAAGCTTTCCAGCTGTAAAGGAAAATGGAAAATATCTTACTAGCACAGAGCAGGGACAGTTTTGGGCCTTTTCAAGAACTGATAAAAGTAACAGGAATTTTCTCTGAATGTATTTTTATATATATATATATATATATATATATATATATATATATATATATGTATGTGTGTATATATGTTTATATATATATATATATATATATATATATATATATATATATATATATATATATATTATATATATATCTTTATCGGCATTGAAACTAATAAAAAAGAGGTAAAATTCAATTACTATCATTCGTTCGGATATTTTTTTGTCTGTGGCTGAAGGTTTAATGAATTCTCGAATGTAAAACGACGTCTCATATTGGCGGCGATCCATTTTCAATTCCTTTTATTTGGATTAATGGATACCAGTTTGTTTAAATGGCAATTGATGTTTTATCGTTCGTTCTTTGCTGCTTATCTTTTCATCATTCTTTATTCTTAATTCACAATTCGCAAAACGCTATTAATTACAATAACCGCCAGAAAATTTTAACCTCAAGAACCTTTCTTATATTATACCATTCATCAAATGATCTTGAGATATAACAGATATTTAATGATATCCGAATTTTACGATCAAGTGGACGCTTCCAAGTTGATAAATTCTTTTGAAAAAAAAAATGTTAATGTGGAGTAAGAGGCCTTTTAAAACGTTTTATTAATATGGAGTTAGAGGCCTTTTAAAACATTCGGTTAATGTTGAGTTAAAGGCTTTTTAAAACATTTGGTTGATGTGGAGTTAAAGGCTTTTTAAAACGTTTGGTTAATGTGGAGTAAAAGGGCTTTTAAAACTTTTGGTTAATGTGAAATAAAAGGCCTTTTAAAACTTTTTTTTGTTAATATGGAGTAAAAGGCATTTTAAAATCTTTGTGTAATGTGGAGTAAAAGGCCTTTTTTAAACTTTTTGTTAATGTGGAGTAAAAGGCCTTTTTAAAACTTTTAGTTAATGTGGAGTAAAATACCTTTTAAAATATAGTCTAAAAAATTCAAATACTAAGGTTCTTTGGAAAGAACAAGCATAAAGGTAATCTAAAGACAATTTACAGATCGTTTTACGTCCTGGCTACATTTTCTTTATAAAAAGACATTGGTATATGAGTTTGCGCGGAAGAAAGAGACGACATTTTTCATTATTTTCACTAAATCAACTTGCATAGAAACTTATACTTGCTAGGAATATTTTGCCTTGTGCAATTAACAACTAATGATACTCCATTCATAGGAAAATTGGCCTATATATTATTATTGTAGATTTATATAGTACTCAGTGATTTCAACAGGGATAATTTTGCTTTTCAGGTGATTCCAAAGTAGATATAAAAAGGAAGCATTAACGTATACTTAACAAAAGGTATCTAAGGTTTCCAGACACCAAAAATAAAATTTCACATATCGGACGAAAATTCTGAAGTATCGTAAGTAGAAAAATACTGAAAAAGATTTGTGCATTCTATCATAATTGTTTTCTGTTAATAATTAGATATGCCAGAAATAACACGAAATGTACAGCTGCAAAAAAAAAGAAAAAAAAAATCTAATTTTGGTTGTCCAGATTCCTTACTTATAAACACAACCGTTGATCGGGTTTGCATAAAAATTATATAAAACAAATTGAGAATAGCTGATGCAAAGAATGTAGATTTTTCTAAAAGAACTCGTCTATTACAAAGCAAACTTTACCGAATGTCAGTAATCAAATAATGACAGGAAAGAGACTCTTAAAAAAATTAAAAAAAAAATAACTCAACTTATCTTTATACTTTGATGTACGTCTCGAAGGGTTATCAGAATTCGGAGTGTAATCTTATATTTGTTACGAAATTACCGAGAGCAGTTTTTAACTCACAAAATATTAGTTATAAGGTGGCGGCGCCACCCTCCCCCACAAATCCACCAACCCCCTTGGTTTATAAAATGCATTTCTTATTACATTTTCACATGCCACGCTACTTTTAAAAACGACAGCATCTTTTTTACTTTCTTCGAAATCGTCTTTTACAGTAACGTCTCTATTTACGTTGCTTTTCAGTTTAGAGATTTAATTCCCGCGAATGATCAGGGAAATGGTTATATTCTTAACTATTAATTCTGATGATGATTTATCACCCCCTTCACTGTTGCTTGGACAAAAATCACCATATGCTACGATTTCTTGCGCAGTGGCACAGTTTATCATATATATAATTTAACAGGATGAAACTACATTTTAGTTATTATACAGTGTACACTAAAATCCAGCTGAAAATATTTAGTTGGTAGTTAGTGTTAAAAGGGTTTAAGAATATCTAGTCATGAAACTGTTACAATTAATACTGAGAGAAGAGTCCAGCCAGTTGTATTCCTCTGATTGTTTTTATTCGGCAGACTGAAAATAGGGCGAATTTTAGAAACTCACGTATATTAAATACTTACATCGTGACTCCAATGGCAGTGTAAGGGTTAACACTTATTTATAACTCATTCACATCTTATGACGTTTTTTCCTTCTGTTGCCGCTTCCTCTTCAATATCCGCGATTTTCTACTGAGGCACTTAATTTTGGACGTAACGGACATCCATCATTCATTGTACGTACATTTCCTGAAAATATAGATTTGAACCCGAGGGAAATAATTTGTTGTAATCGGGATTTTTTTTATGTCGTTTTATAATAATAATAATAATAATAATAATAATAATAACAGATCATGACAACTCTATGGATGACAACGCCCCCGAACGAGGTACTCCTGCACCCGATGGAAATCAAAGTAGCCGTGACGTCCCACAGCGTAGCGCAACGCCCATCTATGTTACAGCGCCGCTTAGGAGGTCCAGGCGGCTGCAGATATGCTGCAACGCAACCATCGGCCCGAAGAAAGTGGCTTGAGACTTGGCTCAGGCAGCCAATGAAAACAAGACTCACCGCCACCAGCCAATAGGAGACAAGCATGGGGCAGACCCCCCCTGCTGTCAACCACAGATATAAGGAGGACGGACACCGCACCAAGATCAGTCCACCCTCAGCTTCCCAGCCCGAGGATGTCAGGCAGACCCAGACGAAGCTCGCTTTAAGAAAGAGAGAGAGAGAGAGAGAGAGAGAAAATCGTTAATGACTTTGATGACTATGGTATCATAGTTTACTGTAAAATTCAAATATATACACCTATTTGTGACGCTGTATTTTACCATGACCTCTATAGGCGCTCTACTAGCCTGTTTAAGTAGCACTGAAAAAGCCGCTATTCGCAAAATAGAGAAGAATCTCTACAAGTGTAATGCTGCTGAAGTAGCCATTACTTTTAATAAAATAATAATAATAATAATAATAATAATAATAATAATAATAGCAGGATGCAACCCGGAACCCCACACTATAAATACCACCCAGTCGAATTGGAGAACTGTGATAGAGCAAAAAAAAAATCCCCCAAAAAAAATAAAATAATCAACTAATAATAAAATAATAATAATAATAATGGGAGAATAAAAATCCAACAGTTTCATAATATCTATGTTCATATAATTAGAGATAAGTCTGTACATATTTACCTTTAAATATATGTACTACAAATACATAACTGTAGATTTGTTTCTCCATTTCAAGAATCATGCAACTATGAGTATTTCTAAATAATAATTAACATACTAATATCATCTAATCATCATCATCATCATCAGCATCATCACATCATCAATCACATCATCATCATAATACTAATAATAATAATAATAATAATAATATAATAATAATAGATGGATGCCGGGTACCAACGCAGAAAAGAGGCAACAGAATCAACCATCTGATGTTCATGGACGACATCAAGCTGTATGGTAAGAGCATCAAGGAAATAGATAAACTAATCCAGACTGTAAGGATTGTATCTGGGGACATCAGGATGGAGTTTGAAATAGAAAAATGTGCCTTAGTCAACATACAAAAAGGTCAAGTAACGAGAACTGGAAGGGAATAAAGGCTACCCCAGATTGGGATCAACATCAAAACACATAGATGAACAGGATAGGATAAAATACCTGGGAATAATGGAAGGAGAGATATAAAACACCAAGAGATGAAGGACCACGATCAGGAAAGAATATATGCAGAGACTCAGGCGATACTCAAGTCAAAACTCAATGGAGGAATATGATAAAAGCCATAAACACATGGACAGTGCCATTAACCAGATACAGCGAAAGGAATAGTGGAATGGACGACGGCAGAACTCCGCAGCATAGATCAGACCAAAACCAGGAAAACATATGGGACAATACACAAAGCACACACCCAAGAGCAAATCGGACAGACTTATACATAACACGAAAAGGAAAGGAGGGATGGAGGACTACTAAGTATAGAGGACTGCGTCAACATCGAAAACAGAGCACTGGGGCAATATCTGAAAACCAGTGAAGACGAGTGGCTAAAGAGTGCATGGGAAGAAGGACTAATAAAAGTAGACGAAGACCCAGAAATATACAGAGACAGGAGAAAGACAGAAAGAACAGAGGACTGGCACAACAAACCAATGCACGGACAATACATGAGACAGACTAAAGAACTAGCCAGCGATGACAATTGGCAATGGCTACAGAGGGGAGAGCTAAAGAAGGAAACTGAAGGAATGATAACAGCGGCACAAGATCAGGCCCTAAGAACCAGATATGTTCAAAGTATGATAGACGGAAATAACATCTCTCCCATATGTAGGAAGTGCAATACGAAAAATGAAACCATAAACCACATAGCAAGTGAATGCTCGGCACTTGCACAGAACCAGTACAAAAAGAGGCATGATTCAGTGGGAAAAGCCCTCCACTGGAGCCTGTGCAAGAAACATCAGCTACCTTGCAGTAATAAGTGGTACGAGCACCAACCTGAAGGAGTGATAGAAAACGATCAGGCAAAGATCCTCTGGGACTATGGTATCAGAACGGATAGGGTGATACGTGCAAACAGACCAGACGTGACGGTTGATTGACCAAAGTCCAAGAAGAAAGTATCACTCATTGATGTCGCAATACCATGGGACACCAGAGTTGAAGAGAAAGAGAGGGAAAAAATGGAAAAAAATGGTAAGTATCAAGATCTGAAAATAGAAATAAGAAGGATATGGGATATGCCAGTGGAAATCGTACCCATAATCATAGGAGCACTAGGCACGATCCCAAGATCCCTGAAAAGGAATCTGGAAAAACTAGAGGCTGAAGTAGCTCCGGGCCTCACGCAGAAGAGTGTGATCCTAGAAACGGCACACATAGTAAGAAAAGTGATGGACTCCTAAGGAGGCAGGATGCAACCCGGAACCCCACGCTATAAATACCACCCAGTCGAATTGGAGGACTGTGATAGAGCAAAAAAAAAAAAAAAAAAAAAAAATGAATATTATAATGAATCGATTGCTATAATCAGGTAAGTCACGCAGGTTCGCCTTTATTGCTAAATATATTATTTTAGTAAAACTGGTAACTCTTTTGAAATTGGATATCTTTTTAATTGAAGCATTACCTACTCCATATCTTCTCTGTCTGTCTGTCTGTCCTGTCTGTCTGTCTGTCTCCTCTTAGTTTTACGCCGAATTTCCAGTAAGTAATTCATGGTAATTTTCGAAATTTATTGAAAAATTCAGTTTAAATTGTATCTTTTAGATGTGGATAAACATACAAAAAAAATTTTAAGTTAATATTTTACTGTCCCCCGCCCTCCTCTCTCGTCTCTTCCTTCTCTCTCCCGGAGGTCTCTCTCGATCGTTCGCTCTCTCTCTCTCTCTCTCCTCCGGTTCGCCTCTCAGCTGCTCTCGTCTCTCTCTCTCATCAGTTTTACACCGAATTCTCTATAAGTTATCTCGTGATGAAATATTAGAAATTTATAGAGAAACTGAGTTACAACTGTTTCTTTGTTTGCACAGAAAATACAAAAGATAAATACTTTCTCTCTCTCTCTCTCTCTCTCTCCTCTCTCTCTCTCTCTCTACGCTTCCTCTTAGTCTTCACCGAATTCCCAATAAGTATCTCAAAGTGAAATATTTCAAATTTAAAGAAAAATTTAGATACAATTATTTATAAAGGAATACTGTGCATAGAAATACAAAGATAAATACTCTCTCTCTCTCTCTCTCTCTCTCTCTTGACATGAACCAAGGATTTAATGCACTATATGCAGAGCATTGTTTAATGGCGTGCGTTCTCTAAAATATAAGTCTCATACTTCCAATAACGATCTGTATAATTAGTCTGTCGCCCGGTGCAGTGCAGCAAAGGGACCATCCTTAATGATGGCCATCTGCTCGTCCTTCCAGTCATTAAAAGCGAGCAGACATGAAACCCATAGGCGATAAATTATGTCTGGAACGCAAAACAGTCATCAACTTATGCGTCGGTTTTATGAGTCTTCCTCACTACCCTTCATCTGAGTTTAGTGTAAAGTTTTCTGTAATGAACTTAAAGTGAAAAAATATTTATGTTTCCTTTGTGCGTGTAATTCATAAATGTTTTAGTCAGATGTACTCGAAGAAGAATAATGTAAAAAAAAATTTTATTTGTTTTATAATTCTTCCTCATTACGCTAGACCTAAGTTTAGTGTAAGTCTTTCATTAATACCTATAATATATTAAAAATATTCATACGTTTTCTTTGTGTATGAATTTCAATTTGTTTTTGTTTAGCCGGCTGTACTTTGCATAAAGTATATAAAAAAACATTTATTTATTTACCAGTGAACTCAATCATATTTTATTTCATTCCCTCTACGATTGGATAAAGGTTTAAAAAATAGTTATTATTACCCTTTAACTTCAATATGTTTTCGTCCAGCTGTAACTTGCATAAAAGTATAATTTATTACCATTGACTTCACAATATGGCTTTAGTCAGCTGTAATTGCATAAAGTATAAAAAAAAAAACATTTATTATTACCCTTGACTTCAATATACTTTATTCAGTTGTACTTGCCTAGAGTACAAAAAAAAATATTATTACCCTTGACTTCAATATGTTTTAGTCAGCTGTACTTGCATAAAGTATAAAAAAAACATTTATTATTACCTTTGACTTCAATATGTTTTAGTCAGCTGTACTTGCATAAAGTATAATAAAAACATTTATTATTACCTTGGCCCCAGCTGTGCAAAAATATGTTTTAAGTCAGCTGTTCTTACATAAAGGAAAAAAAACTTTGATCATTACCCTTGACTTTAATATATTTTATTCAGCCGTACTTGCATAAAGTATAAAAAAAATTATTATTACCCTTGACTTCAATATGTTTTAGTCAGCTGTTCTTGCATAAAGTATAAAAAAACATTTATTATCACCCTTGACTTCAATATGTTTTAGTCAGCTGTTTTGCATAAAGGAAAAAAAATTATTATTACCCTTGACTTCAATATGTTTTAGTCAGCTGTACTTGCACAAGGTAAAATAATTAAGAAGATATACTTCAGAAGTATATAATAAAAGCATGTATAGGGAGGGAATATGTTCATGACAGTCTCTTTACGAATACACAGGAACAGCAGTGGAGCTGGTTATTATAAATGACATATCGGGTTTCTCAGTCTGCTCAGTTTTCAAATATGAAAGTAATGATTACTACAAAAAATATTAACAGGCCATTTGAAAACTATTAACACGAAACTGGCCCTTAAATAAGACGTAACATAATTTATGACAAAAGAAAAAATGCGAAATAACGATTTAAAAGAGAAAGGACACAATATGAACTGACACGTAGAAA
>NC_061110.1:104091986-104109486 GCF_015104395.2 Macrobrachium nipponense
AAACATACAGGAATTTTAGCATAGGATATTTATGGGGAGCACGACAGTTCGCCGCCGCCAGTTCGCCACGCGACAGTTCGCCGCGGACAGTTCGCCGCGTGCCAGTTCGCCGCAGAGCCAGTTCGCCGCGGCGACAGTTCGCCACCAACCTTTTCGCCGCGAACCATTTCGCCGCCAATATAAAAGCTGGCAAACATGCACAGAATATATTAAATGAGGAATAGGATAATAGGAAAGTATAGCCTAGAGATTGATAATTCATAACGTTACTATTATTATCATTATTGGTATTATTATCATTTTCTCAATGAAAAAGCCAAATTTGCCTCAATGAAGAAGCTTACGAAGCTTATACAGCATCTCAGAGATCAAAGGAGGCAAACTACCACAAGTTGGGTTAGTGTGGTCAAACAGTTTGCCAAAATGAGTAAAGTGCCTAATTATATTCCTCGCAGTTTCTCGACCATATCTCAGAGATCAAACGAGGCAAACTACCACAAGATGAGTATAGAAAATTGTATAGTATATAAGTACCGCACGAATCAAGAGTCGTCACTTAAAGTCTCCATTGCTCTGTGCTCCGTTCTTCAACGTTCCAAAGCCATAATGCCGCCTGTTTTGTCCGTTCGTGGAAAGGAGAAATTCGTTGACAACGGCACGATATACGTTTTCGATAAGGTTTCAAAAGACGGCGAAACGCAGTTCTGGCGTTGTGATCAACGTTCTTCCTGCAAGGCGCGTATTCATGTTCACCAAGGAAAAGCATCCTGGTGTTTCTGAGGATTTTTTGTTATTCGATAGTGGTGCTGCCACTGGTGATGAACGAATGCTGATATTTTCCACGGAACGGAATTTACATGTTCTTCGTCAGTGTCGTCAGTGGCAAATGGATGGAACTTTTGACATAACGCCACCTCTTTCAGCCAACTCTATTCTATCCATGGATCGTACTTAGGCCGCACACACCCTCTAGTGTACTGGGTGAAATTCGGCCTTCGATATGGAAATTCATTAAAGGACTTACTCGATCGCAAAAACTTAGAGACACTGAAATTGAAGGACTCTTGGCTGGAAATCCTCCCCCCTGACGTCGCCCCCGATATGAACTTTTAAATGAGAGAATCGAAACTATCGTGAATGATTATCGAAATAGAGATAACATGGACTATCTACGAGGACTAGCACACAACTTCTGAAGAGACAGCACAATCTGTGGAGTATCAGTTTTTGTATCTGTGCAGTATCAGTAATCAGTTTTTGTACATAAGTTTCTTCAATATAAGTATATTTGTTATTACTATAATCTAATGTATCATACGGTATGAATCATGTTTTAGATATTATTTAGTGTTCAAATGAGGTTTCATGATTAAATTTTTCAAAACAATTTCTTTATTTTTGCTTATTTTTGCCTTTAATCTCTGAGATACGGTCGAGTGAAAAAACTGCGAGGATTACTTTACTCATTTGGCAAACTGTCTGACCACGCTAACCCAACTTGTGGTAGTTTGCCTCCTTTAATCTCTGAATAGATGCGGTCGTGTAAAAGACTGTGTAAGCTTTGTATTAGCTTCTTCATTTTGAGGCAAATTTGGTTTTTTCATTGACAAAATGATAATAATACTAACGTGCTAAATTATCAATTTCTAGGCTATACTTTGCTATTATCCTATTCCTAATTTAATATACCCTGTGCATGTTTGCCAGCTTTTACACTGGCGGCGAAATGGTTCGCGGCGAAAAGGTTGGCGGCGAACTGTCGCCGCGGGGAACTGGCTCAGCGGCGAACTGGCACGCGGCGAACTGTCCGCGGCGAACTGTCGCACGGCGAACTGGCGGCGGCGAACTGTCGTAGACCCATATTTATGATCAGTTTATTAGAATGAAAATGTGAAAAATAAATAATGTGCATTTTAAACAGTACATAACAATTATTATTTACAATAAAACATACCGTATTTATTTTAATTTTCGTTGGTGAAGCAACACGCTACTTGACCGCAGATTTTAGCAAGCGCCCCGAGTGAGCTGGAGGTCGGATCACGCCTCGTTAGGTATGGGGGTCTCAGTAGAACTGACGAACGTAACGGAAAACCCAATCGTTGTTTATATTTTTAAGGGATTCTCATTAAATGCTTCTGGTTTGTTATTGCAAATCATTTTTTCTTTTCCAGGAGGTATTACATTTCTCCAAGGAATAGTTACGGCTAATTTTTTAAATTTAATTTTGCCAAGTGCAAAAGAGAACAAATAAGGATTTAGGTCGCCACTCCAGCATGGAGGCATAATAAAGAAGTAAAAGTGTAACGTAAAACCACTATTCAATATTCATATTCTTCCGTTCAGCATAATAACCAGTAACAAAAAATAAACAATAAAACACTGGGGGAACAAGTGACATAACTTTGCTGTCTAAATATGGTGTTTCATCCTACGCGAATGAGGTTCCCGAATATAAGAAAAAATAAATAATATACAGCAAGGACGTCTTGCATAGTAAAGCAATAATTTGTGATAATGCCAGGTTGCAGCATGGTATTTGTTGCAAGGCAAAAGACAAATACGACGAGGACTAATTCTTGCATATGTCAAAGGGTTTGACCTTCACTAGTAAGGTGTTTTTTTATTGTATTCTATACATTGACGTACTGTTGTACGTTTCTTGAGTTCTATATATCCTTGAAATGACTCACCCGACCATCAAAAAAAAGAAAAAATCTATTATCGACTCTTAAATTTTTAGTTGTTTTTTTTATTTAGAGTTCATTGAACCAAATTACTAAAACTTCCTAAATAAAAACCGTAAAATTTCTTTGCTCGGCGTCAATAATAACCTAGATGTTGTGACGCCAGTCCTACTAGCCGCAAATCAATCAATCAAATTTCTTCGGTAGCTGAAAATTCATTTCATCTTCTGTTCCACCGGTTTTAATTAGGACAATGCCTTGCTAAACATTACGAATTCTATACAACCCTAAATTGCTTTGGTCAGTTTTAATAGCCACAAATCAATCAGTCAAATTTCTTTGGTGCCTTGAAATTCACCTCAACTTCTGTTGTACGAGTTGCCACTGGGACATTATTGCCTTGCACAAGACCATGAATTCTTCACATCCTTTCCTGTACAAACCACTCACTTTCTTTTCAGATCAAAACAGCGGAGAATTTCTTTCACTTGCAAATCCACAGAAAAGCTGCCACACACCCAGAACTCACACAAATCACTCTAATCCCAGACTGGCTGAAGATATTCTTCTCAGCCATAATGGGCTTTGGTTGTCGCAACCTCAGGTTATTCAGAAAGAAATTTACAGTGTCGTATTTTACCGTATGCAAAATAGCTCTTTCCCCGTTTCTGCTTTCTTCCGATGATCTTTAGGGAGCTTTCATGTTGAGCTTTCGTTTCCTCTTTCCGCATGTACCTAATTTTCCCGAAGGGAATAAAAAGGTTTCATTAGTCATTAAAATTTTCGATTATATATATAATACACAAACACACAGAAACACACACACACACACACACACACATATATATATATATATACTATATATATAGATACTATATATATAGATATATATATATATATATATATATATATATATATATATCTCTTCCAGGATCCAGGATAAGTGAGATATCCAGGTGCCCGCCTATTTTCTCTTAGTGAATTATCAATAAAATCCTTTGATGATGAAGTCAAATCCTAAATTTCTTTCTTCGATATTCTGTGTAATTCTCATAGAACAGTTGCATAATTAAATTTAGTGACTTTTTGATCCACTCAATATTGTACGCCCATTTTATTGTCCTGTTACATATAGTGCTATGCATATAAAATGCCTTTCATTTTGTTTAGTTCTCCAGTATTATAGTATCTCTCTCTCTCTCTCTCTCTCTCTCTCTCTCTCTCTCTCTCTCTCTCTCTCTCTCCTAAGAGTTCTGTAATGCTTCAGTAGTTCCTTCCTTATAAATTCCACATAATCAAGTTTTGTGTGGCTGTAAGTTCTAGCTCTTGATCCGATTATTCCTACTTAGTACATAAAGAAGTCTTACGGGACCTCAGGAAAATGTTGACAATATTTCTCTCTCTCTCTCTCTCTCTCTCTCTCTCTCTCTCTCTCTCTCTCTCTCTCTCTCTCGTTTCTGAAGCTGGCGGTAAATCACATGCTTACTGCTACGTATTCGACATTTCGCATCGCCAACCTTCCGCCGCTAAAAGTGAACCTTGACCTAGGAAAAAACTAGCCATAAAAAAAATAATAAAGATCTTAATGAGGCCATATCTGATGCACTGCAGCATGGAGACCGTCCTAATGAGTGGCCGATCTTTTTTTTATCTTCTAATGACTCATTAAATTCGGAGAGACATGAAAGTCATGAGTGTGAAATATGAGTACAGGAAAATTGCTCGTTTAAAGCCTGTATTCAGACGATGTTACTTTTATTCTGGAGGTACAACTTCTGGTTCTTAAAGTTGATATGATCTAGGCTAAGAGTAAAAGAGAGTGTGTGTGTGTGTGTATATGTGTATGTGTGTGTTGGTGCCAAGTCGTAAGAAGCGGAACTGGGTCACACTTGAGTATGGAATGGCTAATTTTTGAAGATTATACATTACTGATTGGTAACTTAATGGCAAAGCACTATCTTTACCACACCTTGTGAGTTGAGTTGAGAATTTAAGCCAAATTGGGACCTATGAGGTCATTCAGCGCTAAATGGAAATTGACAGTAAAAGGTTTGAAAGGTGTGACGCGAGGAAAACCTCAAAGCAGTTGCACTATGAATCAATGTTAGGAGAGGTTGGAAAATAAAATGAAGAAAGATAATATGAAAGGAGGTGCAGTAAAAGGAACGAAAGTGGTTGCAGCTAGGGGCCGAAGGCATTCAGCAAAGAACCTTAAGTAATGCCTACAGTGTACCGCATAAGGTCCACTGACGGCACTACCCCGCTACGGGAACCACCTTGTGCCTTAATTCAGTGACGCTTTGTCATTTGTTAAATTTTCCCAAACAGATTCACTTGACTTGAAGAACAACCACGAGTGAAGAGAGTTTCGTCTGACTTAATTTGATTTCTCTTGATTTTATCTATGTCATTTAGAGTGCCAAACCAAGAACTGGGGCACTTTCGGTCATCCAGACAGAAGAGAGAGAGAGATAATGCGACATTTGGACAGCAAGGTAAAGAGATCCCAGAATTAAAGCAAATGATCTAACGGTGAAACTGGGTGAGAAAACTCCGCAGTGAAGTGAGGAGCAATACTTGAAGGACGCAAGAATGGAGGTATGGTCTTTTTTACATTGCATGGAACCAGTGGTTATCCAGCAACGGGACCAACGGCTTTACGTGACTTCCGAACCACGTCGAGAGTGAACTTCTATCACCAGAAATACACATCTCTGACGCCTCAATGGAATGCCAGAGAATCGAACGCGCGGTCACCGAGGTGGCAGGCCAACACCAAGCCGACCACGCACGCCACTATAACGCTTAGTGCATCACGCGACATGCACAGACGGCGCTACTCCGCAGCGGAGTTTTTGGTTTGTCATCTAGTGATTGGTCGCCTTTGAAGAGAACAAGGACCAATCTGCTGAAGATACTGGAGTCAAGATTAAATTGTCGTGAACAACACGAATTGAAAGTGTTGATTTCTTTTTGTTTGTTTGTTTGTATGGTGTTTTTACGTTGCTAACCTTTTTCTACTCGCCTTTTCTTTATTCCTTTATCCCCCTTTGTCGCCAACACCTGAAAACCTTCAGAAATGGCTTGAGAAGAAGCAAGTGAATGGATATCGACCCATAAAAAAGGGGAAATTTTTTTTTGCAGAACTGAGTCGCTGTTCTCTTGAGAACATACTCTCACAGTTACCGCCCTTAACTGCACCCAAGACTACTAAATGTTCGACGGTGATCTGAATTTACATAAAATACGAATGCCAGTAGTAAGATAACACCTACATACATATATGGACGTGTTGCGATTCCTTTAGAGACAAAAATCTAATCTTGAATTTGTCTGAGCAAACAGCACATACCCTAGATGAAGCGAGATATTTAAGAACGAAGAACGTCTGTTCTGAAAAGCAGATATAACAACTATGTAGTTAAGATTGTTATGTCCTGAACTAAGATATGATGCTGAAATGGCATTAACCTCTCTCAGACGAATCTCATGGACTAGCAAGGAGACCTCTTAAGCAATGTTCTTTCAAGTTATTAGAATTACGACCAATTCTTTAGAAAGATGATTTTGTGTGGCATATGGATATCAGTAAACTAAAGGAAAAAAAAAAAAGTGTGGGGGGGGAGGGGGGGGGGGGGGCAGGTTCAAACGAGCACCTGAACTGCAAGACTGAAAAGCAAATACCACGGCTGAAACTTTCTGAATGGAAAGGAGAGCTTTTAGATAGCCAGGAAACTGGACGAGCCTGCTTATCTTAGAATTGTCCAGCCGTAAGCTTTCCAAGCTGTAAAGGAAAATGGAAAATATCTTACTAGCACAGAGCAGGGACAGTTTGGGCCTTTTCAAGAACTGATAAAAGTAACAGGAATTTCTCGTTGTTGGGTAGATCATCATTTGTTTTTAAGTAATCTGAATGTATATATATGTATATATATATGTATACATATATACATATATATATATATATATATATATATATATATATATATATATATATATCTTCAACTGCATTGAAACTAATAAATGTTTAGAACTTGAATATACACCGTACCTGCAACGGTGTGGAAGAAAGAGATAAAAAGAGAGAGTGGCAGAAAAAAAAGAGGTAAAATTCAATTACTATCATTCGTTCGGATGTTTATTTGTCTGTGGCTGAAGGTTTAATGAATTCTCGAATGTAAAGCGACGTCTCATACTGGCGGTGGTCCATTTTCAATTTCTTTTATTTCGATTAATGGATACCAGTTTGTTTAGTTGGCAATTGATGTTTTATCGTTCGTTCTTTGCTGCTTATCTTTTTATCATTCTTTATTTTTAATTCACAATTCGCAAAACGCTATTGATTACAATTACCTCTGCTTCATTTAGAAGTTTTCAAAAGTAAGATCAAGATATAACCGCCAGAAAATTTAACCTCAAGAAACCTTTCTTATATTATACCATTCATCAAATGATCTTGAGATATAACAGATATTTAATGGTGTCCGAATTTCACGATCAAGTTGATAAATTCTTTTGAAAAAAAAATGTTAATGTGGAGTAAGAGGCCTTTTAAAACGTGTTATTAATATGGAGTTAAAGGCCTTTTAAAACATTCGGTTAATGTGGAGATAAAGGCTTTTTAAAACATTTAGTTAATGTGGAATTTAAGGCTTTTTAAAACGATTGGTTAATGTGGAGTAAAAGGGCTTTAAAAACTTTTGGTTAATGTGAAATAAAGGGCCTTTTAAAACTTTTTTTGTTAATATGGAGTAAAAGGCATTTTAAAATCTTTGTGTAATGTGGAGTAAAAGGCCTTATAATTTTTTTTTATGTGGAGTAAAAGGCCTTTTTAAAACTTTTTGTTAATTTGGAGTAAAAGGCCTTTTTAAAACTTTTTTGTTAATGTGGCGTAAAAGGCATTTTTAAAACTTTTTGTTAATGTGGAGTAAAAGGCCTTTTTCCACAACTTTTTGTTAATGTGGAGTAAAAGGCCTTTTTACAACTTTTGTGTAATGTGTAGTAATAGGCCTTATAAAACTTTTTAATAATGTGGAGTAAAAGGCCTTTTTAAAACTTTTTGTTAATGTGGAGTAAAAGGCCTTTTAAAATATAGTCTAAACAATTCAAATACTAAGGTTCATTGGAAAGAACAAGCATAAAGTTAATCTAAAGACAATTTACAGATCGTTTTACATCCTGGATAAATTTTCTTTATAAAAAGAGACATTGGTATATGAGTTTGCGCGGAATAAAGAGACGACATTTTTCATTATTTTCACTAAATCAACTTGCATAGAAACTTATACTTGCTAGGAATATGTTTTGCCTTGTGCAATTAACAACTAATGATGCTCCATTCATAGGAAAATTGGCCTATATATTATTATTGTAGATTTATATAGTACTCAGTGATTTCAACAGGGATAATTTTGCTTTTCAGGTGATTCCAAAGTAGATATAAAAAGGAAGCATTAACGTGTACGTAACAAAATGTAATTAAGGTTTCCAGACACCAAAAATAAAAGTTTCACATATCGGACAAAAATCTAAAGTTATCGTAAGTAGAAAAATACTGAAAAAGATTTGTGCATTCTATCATAATTGTTTTCTGTTAATAATTAGATATGCCAGAAATAACACGAAATGTACAGCTGCAAAAAAAAAGAAAAAAAAATACTAATTTTGGTTGTCCAGATCCCTTACTTATAAACACAACCGTTGATCGGGTTTGCATAAAAATTATATAAAACAAATTGAGAATAGCTGATGCAAAGAACGTAGATTTTTCTAATAGAACTCGTCTATTACAAAGCAAACTTTACCGAATGTCAGTAATCAAATAATGACAGGAAAGAGACTCTTAAAAAAATTAAAAAAAATAAATAATTCAACTTATCTTTATACTTTGATGTACGTCTCGAAGGGTTATCAGAATTCGGAATGTAATCTTATATTTGTTACGAAATTTAGCGAGAGCAGTTTTTAACTCACAAAATATTAGTTATAAGGTGGCGGCGCCGCTCTCCCCCCAAATCCACCCACCCTCCTGTTTTATAGAATACATTTCTAATTACATTTTCACATGCCACGCTACTTTTAAAAATGACAGCATCTTTTTTACTTTCTTCGAAATCGTCTTTTACAGTAACGTCTCTATTTACGTTGCTTTTCAGTTTAGAGATTTAATTCCCGCGAATAATCAGGGAAATAGTTATATTCTTAACTATTAATTCTGATGATGATCTATCACCCCCCTCACTGTTGCTTGGACAAAAATCACCATATGCTACGATTTCTTGCGCAGTGGCACAGTTAATCATATATATAATTTAACAGGATGAAACTACATTTTAGTTAGTGTTAAAAGGATTATGAAGGGTTTAAGTGTTACAGAATATCTAGTCATGAAACTGTTACAATTAATACTGAGAGAAGAGTCCAGCCAGTTTTTATTCCTCTGAATGTTTTTATTCGGCAGACTGAAAATAGGGCGAATTTTAGAACTCATGTATATTAAATACTTACTGATCCAAGATCCGAGAAACATCGTGACTCCAATGGCAGTGGAAGGGTTAACACTTATTTATAACTCATTCACATCTTATGACGTTTTTTCCTTCTGTTGCCGCTTCCTCTTCAATATCCGCGATTTTCTACTGAGGCACTTAATTTTGGACGAAACGGACATCCATCATTCATTGTACGTACATTACCTGAAAATATAGATTTGAACCCGAGGGAAATAATTTTTGCTTTGAAAGAAATTAAAATTTTTTAATGTCGTATAATAATAAAATAATAATAATAATAATAATAATAATAATAATAATAATAATAATAATAATAATAAAATCCACAGTTCATATTTCTATGTTCATATATTTAAAGATAAGTCTGTACATATTTATCTTTAAATATATGTACTACAAATACATAAATGTAGATTTGTTTCTCCATTTCAAGAATCATGCAACTATGAGTATTTCTAAATGTTAATAATAATAATAATAATAATAATAATAATAATAATAATAATAATAATAATAATAATAATAATAATAATAATTTAATTGACCTCAATGAAATAATGGGAATAATACACACCACCAGTATCACAGAAACAAATAAACTTGGTATATGCAGGAGCAAGATTAGTAGCAGAACTGATGGGGATTCGAACACTAACACCACCAGCACAACCAACCCCACAGAAACCAAAACAGCAACCCCCTTGGAAAAGGCGCCTGGAAAAGCAAATCATGGTGATGAGATCTGACTTGAGTAAACCGAAAGAGATGGCAGAAAAAAGGCTAAGAAGCAAGAAAACAAGGGAGGAACTCAACGAGAAATACAAAGTACAAGAAAGGGGACTAAACAAACAATAGAAGATGTAAAAAACAGAGGCTTAAGGCCAAAACACATAAGATCCAACGGTACATGACAGGAATAAGGGATACCAACAGAACAAACTATTCGGAACCAACCAGAAAAGACTATACAGCCAACTAAGAGGGGAAGACAACCACCCAGAAATTCCTGAAGCCGAACCAAGTAAGAGACTCTGGGAAAACATATGGAGTAATCCGGTATCACACAACAAACATACAACATGGCTCCAGGAAGTCAAGGAAGAAGAAACAGGGTGAATAAAACAAAGATTCGCAGACATCACGACAGACACAGTCAGACGACCCCAACTAAAGAAAATGCCAAACTGGAAAGCCCCAGGTACCGATGAAGTCCATGGATAGTGGCTCAAAAACTTCAAGGCCCTACACCCACGAATAGCAGAACAAACTCCAGCATTGTATCTCAAATCACCATGCACCCAAATGGATGACCACAGGAAGAACATCCTTAGTACAAAAAGACAAGAGTAAGGGAAATATAGCCAGTAACTACAGGCCTATCACCTGCCTACCAATAATGTGGAAGTTACTAACAGGTATCATCAGTGAAAGGCTTTACAATTACCTAGAGGAGACAAACACCATCCCCCACCAACAGAAAGGCTGCAGAAGGAATTGTAGGGGCACAAAAGACCAGCTCCTCATAGACAAAATGGTAATGAATAACAGTAGGAGAAGGAGGCCAACCTAAGCATGGCATGGATAGACTATAAGAAAGCCTTCGACATGATACACACATGGCTAATAGAATGCCTGAAAATATATGGGGCAGAGGAAAACACCATCAGCTTCCTCAAAATACAATGCACAACTGGAATACAATACTTACAAGCTCTGGAATAAGACTAGCAGAGGTTAATATCAGGAGAGGGATCTTCCAGGGCGACTCACTGTCCCCACTACTCTTCGTAGTAGCCATGATTCCCATGACAAAAGTACTACAGAAGATGGATACCACCGGGTACCAACTCAAGAAAAGAGGCAACAGAATCAACCATCTGATGTTCATGGACGACATCAAGCTGTAGGGTAAGAGCATCAAGGAAATAGATACCCTAATCCTGACTGTAAGGATTGTATCTGGGGACATCAGGATGGAGTTTGGAATAGAAAAATGCGCCTTAGTCAACATACAAAAAGGCAAAAGTACGAGAACTGAAGGGATAAACGCTACCAGATAGGAGCAACATCAAACACATAGATGAGACAGGATACAAATACCTGGGAATAATGGAAGGAGGGGATATAAAACACCAAGAGATGAAGGACACGATCAGGAAAGAATATATGCAGAGACTCAAGGCGATACTCAAGTCAAAACTCAACGCCGGAAATATGATAAAAGCCATAAACATATGGGCAGTGCCAGTAATCAGATACAGCGCAGGAATAGTGGAATGGACGAAGGCAGAACTCCGCAGCATAGATCAGAAAACCAGGAAACATATGACAATACACAAAGCACTACACCCAAGAGCAAATACGGACAGACTATACATAACACGAAAGGAAGGAGGGAGAGGACTACTAAGTGTAGAGGACTGCGTCCCAACACCGAGAACAGAGCACTGGGCCAATATCTGAAAACCAGTGAAGACGAGTGGCTAAAGAGTGCATGGGGAAGAAGGACTAATATAAGTTGACGAAGACCCAGAAATATACGAGACAGGAGAATGACAGACAGAACAGAGGACTGGCACAACAAACCAATGCACGGACAATACATGAGACAGACTAAAGAACTAGCCAGCGAAGACACATGGCAATGGCTACAGAGGGGAGAGCTAAAGAAGGAAACTGAAGGAATGATAACAGCGGCACAAGATCAGGCCCTAAGAACCAGATAAGTTCAAAGAATGATAGATGGAAATAACATCTCTCCCATATGTAGGAAGTGCAATACGAAAAATGAAACCATAAACCACATAGCAAGCGAATGCCCGGCACTTGCACAGAACCAGTACAAAAAGAGGCATGATTCAGTGGCAAAAGCCGTCAACTGGAGCCTGTGCAAGAAACATCAGTTACCTTGCAGTAATAAGTGGTACGAGCACCAACCTGAGGGAGTGATAGAAAACGATCAGGCAAAGATCCTCTGGGACTATGGTATCAGGACGGATTAGGGTGATACGTGCAAACAGACCAGACGTGACGTTGATTGACAAAGTCAAGAAGAAAGTATCACTCCATTGATGTCGCAATAACATGGGACACCAGAGTTGAAGAGAAAGAGAGGGAAAAAATGGATAAGTATCAAGATCTGAAAATAAAAATAAGAAGGATATGGGATATGCCAGTGGAAATCGTACCCATAATCATAGGAGCACTAGGCACGATCCCAAGATCCCTGAAAAGGAATCTAGAAAAAACTAGAGGCTGAAGTAGCCCTCCGGCCTCATGCAGAAGAGTGTGATCCTAGAAACGGCACACATAGTAAGA
The DNA here is from genome assembly GCF_015104395.2 of Macrobrachium nipponense. Taxonomy (NCBI): domain Eukaryota; kingdom Metazoa; phylum Arthropoda; class Malacostraca; order Decapoda; family Palaemonidae; genus Macrobrachium; species Macrobrachium nipponense. Next base: position 104,104,504 of record NC_061110.1, read on the forward strand.
AAAGTGATGGACTCCTAAGGAGGCAGGATGCAACCCGGAACCCCACACTATAAATACCACCCAGTCGAATTGGAGGACTGTGATAGAGCAAAAAAAAAAAAAAAAAAAATAATAATAATAATAATAATAATAAGGAATATTATAATGAATCGATTGCTATAATCACGTAAGTGACGCAGGTTCGACTTTATTGTTAAATACATTATTTTGGTAAAACTGGTAACTCTTTTGAAATTGGATATCTTTTTAATTGAAGCATTACCTACTCCATATCTTCTCTGTCTGTCTGTCTGTCTGTCTGTCTCTCTCCTCTTTTACACTCTGGGGACAACCAGCAGCAGCTCCTCGCCCCTGAGCTATGCGAGTTATTCTCCCCAGACCCCATAATCTTTGTTCTCAAGCCTCATAAGCTTTGTTTTTTATATGAGACCTTATAACCTTAGTAATTCATGGTAATTTTCGAAAGTTTATGAAAATTTCAGTTTAAATTGTATCTTTTAGATGTGGATAAACATACAAAAAGAATTTTTAAGTTAATATTTTACTGTCCACCCACCTCTCTCTCTCTCTCTCTCTCTCTCTCTCTCTCTCTCAGTTTTACACCGAAATCTCAATAAGTATCTCGTGGTGAAATATTAGAAATTTATAGAGAAACTGAGTTACAACTGTTTCTACACGAATGCTATGCATAGAAATACAAAGATAAATACTCTCTCTCTCTCTCTCTCTCTCTCTCTCTCTCTCTCTCTCTCTCTCTCTCTCTCTCACTTCCCCTTAGTCTTACACCGAATTCCCAATAAGAATCTCGAAGTGAAATATTTCAAATTTAAAGAAAAATTGAGATACTATTATTTATACAGGAATGCCGTGCATAGAAATACAAAGATAAATACTCTCTCTCTCTCTCTCTCTCTCTCTCTCTCTCTCTCTCTCTCTCTCTCTCTCTCTCTCTCTCTCTCTCTTTTGACATGAACCAAGGATTTAATGCACTATATGCATAGCATTGTTTAATGGCGTGCGTTCTCTAAAATATAAGTCTCATACTTCCAATAACGATCTGTATAATTAGTCTGTCGCCCGGTGCAGTGCAGCAAAGGGACCATCCTTAATGATGGCCATCTGCTCGTCCTTCCAGTCATTAAAAGCGAGCAGACATGAAACCCATAGGCGATAAATTATGTCTGGAACGCAAAACAGTCATCAACTTATGCGTCGGTTTTATGAGTCTTCCTCACTACCCTTCATCTAAGTTTAGTGTAAAGTTTTCTGTAATGAACTTAAAGTGAAAAAAATATTTATGTTTCCCTTTGTGCGTGTAATTCATAAATGTTTTAGTCAGATGTACTTGAAGAAGTATAATGTAAAAAAATTTTTATTTGTCTGTTTTATAATTCTTCCTCATTACGCTAGACCTAAGTTTAGTGTAAGTCTTTCATTAATACCTATAATATATTAAAAATATTCATACGTTTTCTTTGTGTATGAATTTCAATTTGTTTTAGTCGCTGTACTTGCATAAAGTATAAAAAAAATTTATTATTACCATTGACTTCAATATATTTTATTCAGCTCTACTTGGATAAAGTATAAAAAATATTTATTATTACCCTTGACTTCAATATGTTTTCGTCAGCTGTACTTGCATAAAGTATAATAAAAACATTTGTTATTGCCTTTGACTGCAATATGTTTTAGTCAGCTGTTCTTGCATAAAGGAAAAAAAACATTTATTATTACCCTTGACTTTAATATATTTTATTCAGCTGTACTTGCATAAAGTATAAAAAAATTATTATTACCCTTGACTTCAATATGTTTTAGTCAGCTGTAATTGCATAAAGTATAAAAAAAACATTTATTATTACCCATGACTTCAATATGTTTTAGTCAGCTGTACTTGCATAAAGTATAAAAAAAAACATTTATTATTACCTTTGACTGCAATATGTTTTAGTCAGCTGTTCTTGCATAAAGGAAAAAACATTTATTATTACCCTTGACTTTAATATATTTTATTCAGCTGTACTTACATAAAGTATAAAAAAAAATATTATTACCCTTGACTTCAATATGCTTTAGTCAGCTGTACTTGCACAAGGTAAAATAATTAAGAAGATATACTTCAGAAGTATATAATAAAAGCATGTATAGGAAGGGGATATGTTCATGACAGTCTTTTTACGAATACACAAGAACAGCAGTGGAGCTGGTTATTACAAATGACATATCGGGTTTCTCAGTCTGCTCAGTTTTCAAATATGAAAGTAATGATTCTACAAAAAAATATTAACAGGTCATTTGAAAACTATTAACACGAAACTGGCCCTTAAATAAGGACGTAACATATTTTATGACAAAAAAAAAAAAAAATGCGAAATAACGATTTAAAAGAGAAAGGACACAATATGAACTGACACGCAGAAATGAAAGTTCCATCACATACATGCTATATGCACAAATCTAGGAAGCAAACTAGTCTACTACAAAAGAGCGTCTTCATCTATTTTTTTTTTTTATTTAATTGCCAAAACTTTATTTTTCCATCAAATTTTAATTAAAAAATTTTGTTGCATATCTGCATCAATCTATATACTTCAAACTGTAAAGAGTCCATCACCCTATGATTATTTCTTCATGGGTAGAGAAATACAAAATAAAATCTTTTCAAATTGTCCCACAGTGCCCCATACGTGGGCACAGTGGGACAGACCATTGGACACAGTGGGACGCAGTTCAAGAAACATTTATTAGATCAAAATTAACATCAAAATATAGGTATGAGCATCGCCTCTTTGTTTTGCCTCTTGATTTTGGTTCAGGCAATACAACTTTATGTCTTTAATAGCCACAGAAGCTATCAGGCACTTGAGGATACGTAAACTGTTTTTTTTTTTTTTCTTTCTTCTGAAGTAAGAAACCTCAAAATCTCCAGTAAGATCTTTAGTTGAAATTAATATTCCAATATAGTACTTCTTAGGTGCAGTACTAAATTCAACTAATATAAATTCACCTAATTTTGGTTCCCTTTCTAGCACTTTAAAGGTATGGGGATCATTTATCATACTCTCCTCTTCAGGTACGTTATCAGATGAATGATCAGAAAGAATAGGTTCCTCATCAGTGGATGAAGTAGCTGGTTCTAAAAAAAATCTTGGTCTTGGGAAGTTTTTTTTGTCTCTTGGTTTGTAGTAGTGTTCTTTTTTTTCTGGGGTGTCTGTGGCAATCATACTTCGACCTTTCTTACGTCCTCGTCTTTTCGTGGATCAGCTTTTGGATATCCTCGGAATGCTTTTGGAGGTACCGATTCTCCAGATGGGCCAGCTCCTTCGTCTAATTCAAGTGTTGTATCAATTACCTCATTCCCTTTGATAGGCCTGTCAGTGACAGACATAGGAACAAAATCATGTTCAGTAAATATAATAGCATCAAGTGGAAATATTCCACTTTTCCTGAATCCTGATAAAATATTTGAGGGAGTCATGGACCGTTGGTGAGCAATGTTGACTATTCCAGCCACATTATAAATAGTTACTGGGACACCAGGCTTTTGTAAAAGGCGTGACTCCATGGCAGAGTAGTCATGAGCTTTAAAAGATGAGTAAACTCCCACATCAAGAGGTTGCAGTTTATGACAACAAAGTGGATGAAGAGTGAAAATTGTAATCCCATGCTGTTTTGATAAGTCTAGCACTTGAATGGATAGATGTGAATTGTGATTATCATAAATAAAAAATAAAGATGTTTTTCCTTTGATGAACAGGTGTGTCTTATAAATGTTGTATTACTTGTACAAAGAGCTCATTTGTCATCCAGTCGGTTAGGTTTGCTAAGCCAAGTGCCAAAGGGGGCTTCATTGATCATATGGAATTTAAAGTGTGTGCGAGGAAACACCATGGCAGGAGGGATGCTAGTACCTAATGCATTAATAATGCAACATGTTGTAACATGTGCGCCCTTTTTACTGCTTGTTGTTTGATTAAATTGCCCGAAACCTTTCTCTACGAGGACCTTTTGTGGTTTCTGGACTGTAGATGTTGTAGTTTCGTCGAGACTGTAAACTCTAGAACCATCTGCAAAATATTCATATCTACCATATACTTCTCTAAGCTTCGCAAAAAAAATTATCAGAATTATGTTTGTTGAAAGAGGTTGATCTTGAGAGGCTACAGGCTTCTGGTTTTCTAATACTAAGATCAGGGCGTCTTTTCATAAATCCATAGAGCCAGTCTTTCTCAGCCATTTTTAGTACATTCCATGATTGTGGAAAAGTTTTACCATATATAATGCCATTTCGTAAGCTATAAAAATCACCAAGAATCTCCCTGGAGCAGTTTGGAAAATTTAAGATTTTCTAATATCCCTCAATATCAGTAATATTAGTATCAAGGGGCCTATTAGTAATTATGAAAACCTGTGCAAATCAAAATAGGCTTTTGAGGGAATAATTTTTCATAGAGTGAAGCTCTATCATACATGACTAGTCTTACTCCTCGGTTCCAGTTTAGAAAATAAGCAAAATAATATGGGGGATATCAAAAAATTTCTCAAAATGCTCAAGGGAGATTCTTCGTGACTTTATTCTTCGTCTCTTCAAAAATTGATAGAGCAAATAATCTCTATATATGTATATTTTTTCCTGCATTACCCATATTTTGACTAAAGCTCCTGAACTAGTTGTAATGGGAATCTAAAAAAAATCCTTCATATTTTACTTAAATTTCCAGTATAGAGGAAATTCTCAATTCTTCCTCTACTTTCCTAAGTTTTTTATATCTACTTTTCTATTTGTTCAGAATATTTTCTTTACTTTATGAAGTATTTTAATCTTTCAAAGTTATTTGTTACATTTTTCCTCAAACATCCTACGTATAGGCCTATTTATTTACTCTTTGATCTCTTAGTTATCTATTAAAATATTTACCCTCAAAATATTGTCTACCGATGCTTCAATTTATTTGTCTACAATACTACTCGAACTGAGAT
>NC_061110.1:104114486-104201986 GCF_015104395.2 Macrobrachium nipponense
TACATTTTTCTACCATTATCATTTTAATATCTCTCACTGCGCAAACATCTCGAGGCGTTTCTCTACTTCATTTATTATCTCTTTTCGTGGTATGATCAACATTGCTTTTTAGAGCTTTTTTTTTTTTTTTTTTTTTTAAAGTAATTTTGTTCTACCAGAATAATACTATAAAAGGATAAGTTTATAATATTTAAGATACACCTCTAACAAGACTTTCTAGTTAGTATTCACGTTTATTCATAATTTCCTATCTATATAATGAAAAACGTCACTTTTCTGCAGTGTAAATTTGATTATAGTGAACACTTAAATCAAATAACGCCTCAACGTGATTCTCAGCAACAGCTAAATTCATCAAAATAATTCTCGAATTTAAAAGCGTTGCATGACAGACTGGTTTAATAAATAAAAAAAAAAGCACTCATGCACTTGAATATCTAGAAAAAGTAATTTGAGCTTTTCGTCCATGAAATATTTCCTGAAAAAGTTTCATACAAAATTATCAAAGGTCAAAAAATCATACTAATGCTCCGGCATCATCAGTGTGTCCTACAGTTTTCTCTGTTAGATTTTAAATAGGTTGTCGATAATTTCCTTCTGTTATTCGGCGGAATGAAGTTTTTCGTATAGCGTTTAATGCTGTTAAAGCAGAGGCCCATGAAACTTTCAGCCACGGCCCGGTAGAGACCTGTCCTAAAGGGTTGCCAGACGCATGCTCATGGCTAACTTTAACCTTAAATAGAATAAAAAAAAAAACTACTGAGGGTAGAAGGCTGCAATTTGGTATGTTTGATAACTGGAGAGTGGTTCATCAACATACTAATTTACAGCCCCCTAACCTCGGTAGATTTTAAGATCTGAGGGTGGACAGAAAAAGCGCGGACGGACAGACAAAGCCATCTCAATAGTTTTCTTTTACAGAAAACTAAAAATGGTCAATAACAAATATATCAGCGTTCTCTCCCTTTCGTTTAAGATAGAGAAGTCGGTGGAATCATTCCAGATATGTTTATAGATATATTAATGTTGGCAATATTCACGGGGTCAATGGCGTCGGTCTGAAAACACTTACAAGGGCCGACTTGTAGATTTAAGACAGATTTTATGAGCCAAAGAAGAACTGTTTCTTTAATAAAAAAAAAAATTCAAGTTAGAAAGTAGGGTATTACGTTAAAAATAACGTCTTATGATTTCCGTTTACTTAAAAGAGGATATAAATTTTTTGTGTACTAACTTTTAACAGTAAAAATTAATGGTGGCCAATAAGGTGAATCTTTTATATAACTAAGATAAATCCTCTTCAATGAAGAGAAGTTGTTGGGTGAAAACAGGACCATTCTAAATTTGATTCTCTTTTATTATACAGAGATAGGTAGTATTAAAGGTTACATCTAACGGTTAGACGCGTGGGCATTATTTTTTCATCCATCAATAACAAATTCATTAAAACAATAATCCGAATCAATAACAACAGGAAAATTAAGTAAGTGAGCTGCTAACACAAGTAAGAGTAAATATGGCTGAGGAAAATTGAAAATATATATAATCTATTAAATCGGAAAAACAGTCACGCGCACGCTACTTCAACAAAGCAGTGTAGATTATATATTCAGATTTTAATGTCTAGGAACAAAGCCAACTACCAGATCTCCAAAATCTTTTGCTGGCATAGCAAGTCTTACAACGGTTAGCAAAAGAGTTTCTGAAATTCTTGGCCTTACTGCAAAGCTCTTCATCGGATTACCTTTGGAAACATTAAAAAGACTGTGAAATCAGATAAGCTTTCACTTCACAAAAAGGTCTTTATACTCTGGAGGAAGGAAAACTTCGGTAATCTCTACATATTTTGTAAGTAATAATGCTAATGTTTTGTGCCAACGAATGGCCTGAATGCTAATCTGAACAGCATTTTTGAGTGTTGCTATTATGAGCTAAAGTTCAGCAACAAAGTTGGCACTTATCATTATGTGAAACAGGTTTTATTCATAGTTTATGTAAGTTAAAATAAAAGCTTCCACTCTAAACTGCTACTTAAGAAGACTTAGCAAAATATAACTTAAAAGATCCCGCCTCTCAGGAAACCGTTAAAAAAAACTGGCAACTACTTCTTACCTTAGGAAATTCAGATATGTGTACTATGACGTACAAGAAAAAGTGGCAATCTCTTCAACATAATTCCTAGAAATGTTTATGAATATTTTTCAGGGGGAGGGCGGCTACCGATGAATGTAACTTAAATTTAAAGTTGATGGAAAGCTGAATGTCTCATATAGATGTAATATAAATCTATTAAATTTTTAATAAGAATGTAACAACACACACCCAAGAAAATAATGATTATCCCGCGAACTTAATTCCTACCATTGTTCTTTAAGATTTTGTATTGGGAGGGTGACCACTGATGAGTATCACAAGTTTAAAAGAAAAATACAGCTGAATATCTCACATAAGAAGAATATAAATGCATTTATTCTATAAGCATTCTGTAGAATCTATCCAAATCCCCATAGAAGCATATGATACCGTGTTCTCTGCCTTCATGAACATTCCTTTTCATATGCTGAACAACGACGTCATTCGTTCATTTCTCTCGTCTTTAAACAATCCTCCAACCATTTCTCCGTCGTCCTTCAACCCATACCTAGAGTTACAAGCTCAGGCGACTTTCATATTAGGGGAATAAAACACAGGACGCGAAATCTCGCGTGCTGTATTAAATAAATGGCGGGGAGAATCTTGAAATGGATTCCATGTCTACTGTCTTTTAACTTTCGACCGATTACAAGGTCTCCCTGTCAGTAAGTGATAGCAATCTGCAATGCAGAAAATCTATTCACCGAGAGAGAGAGAGAGAGAGAGAGAGAGAGAGAGAGAGAGAGAGAGAGAGAGAGATAATCCAGCGTCTTCGTCTGTTATTTCGTAAATCCTTATTGTGCTTAGAATACGTTTATAATGATATTTAAATGAGAGAGAGAGAGAGAGAGAGAGAGAGAGAGAGAGAGAGCAGTGTATATGTGAATTTTATATATGTATATATATATATATATATATATATATATAGTATGTATATATATATATATATATATATATATATATATATATATATATATATATATATATATATATATATATATGTATATGTATATATATATAACCTTTATAAAATCTTAACTTTGTTTATTTATATACAGCTCCATCAATAACTATAAACAAAACAGTACTTGTACTCTCCCTCCGTAACATAATCTTAATTATATATACTGAGGTTTCCTTACTGCCCCATGAATTCTCATAGCATGACAAGGAGAACTTCTCTTGGAATTCCCCTAGTGCGATCGTTACAGTTATGTGACAATGGGGCTGTTTGGAATATTCACGGCTTCTTTATAATCAAAGTCGGATGGCTTATCTCTGGGGCACGAGAGAAACGTTATGAAAGTTTGTCTCCAAAACATTTAACGGTGTCTAGTAAACCACAATGATTTTTCTGTTACACACATACGCAAGAATTGTAATATGGATGTATGTATGTATATGTATAATTATATATATTTAGATATATATATATATATATATATATATATATGTTTATATTTATATATTTATATATATATAGTATATTTATATATACATATATTTGTTATTTATTTATCTATATATATCATATAATATATATATATATATATATATATCCTATAAATCTATATATATATATATATATATGTATGTATGTATGTATGTATACACACACACACACACACACAACACACACATATATATATATATATATTATATATATATATATATATATATATATACATATATATATATATGTGTGTGTGTGTGTGTGCGTGTGTGTGTGTGTGTGTGTGAGTGTGTATACATACATATATATATGTATGTATACAAGAGGTGTCTGCGGGGATGGGAACCCGACCCCTTTCGTTCAAACCCACTATGTATGTACTGAAACGAAGTACTACGCAATTACTCAACGGGATTTATATGCAGACGGTGTCTCACATTTCCTGGAACTCTGTCATCAAAGTTCTTCCTTGATCCAACACTGAGTCGCTTCGCTGACCGGAAGACTTACACTTCCTCTACAATTCTGCACTTTCTCTCTCTCTCTCTCTCTCTCTCTCTCTCTCTCTCTCTCTCTCTCTCTCTGTTAGATTCATGATTATTTCTTTATTACACGTAACTATTCTTGTTAAGTCAAGCTTTCGTAAATGATCAATATCTCTCTTTGACCGACTACATTATTTGAATAATTCGTGAAAATCTGAATGCAGTTAATAAATTGAAAATATTTCTACACTATCTATGCGCCTCATACAGTTCTGAATGAAATTTTACACATAACCGTTTATGTATTATGTTTAAAATCGCTAAATCTATTCTTTAATAAACCTTTACAAAAACGGTGCTAAATGAAACCAGACGTATCCTTTACAAAAACGTTATGAAAGTTTGTCTCCAAAACGTTTTGTAAATAGGTACGTCTGGGTTCATTTAGCACCGGTAAGACCGCGTCTTCCTCGCAATACTCTCTTTCAGTATTTCTCACATTAAGCGAATGATGTTGCAATACGGCTGTCTTTTGTTTTATGCCATATACTTGGATCCATATATGTCACAAACGCACACACATACATATATATACATTATGTGACCGCATATGAACGTATAGACATATATACGATCTGTCTGCATATATATATATATATATATATATATATATATATATATATATATATATATATATATATATATATATATATATATATATATATAAATAAAGGTTTTTGCCACGAAGGAAAAAATGAAAAAGCGAGATAGCCATGTACTTTCGGTCCTGTTCGGACCCTTTACTGAGGCAAACTGATTTTACAGAGAACAACATAGTCAAAAAGAAAGCTTAATATACAAACGACACTACAAGATTAGCAATAAGGTCGATTTTCACTCTACAGAAAGGAGGAGCCGCCTGAGGGTAGCCACACCTTGAAGGATGCACGCAGTAAACAAGTGATTCTTCCAGAAAACAGTACATTTTGAAAAAACACGGGAGCATATACAATTTAATATCATGAATTTTTACACAAATTTCCCCAAAAAATTATTATTAATGAAAAAGACGAATGAAAATATAAATATATATATATCGAGCAAGAGAAAGAGGGAGAGAGAATATCGAACCAGAGAGAGAGAGAGAGAGAGAGAGACCTTACCTTACCTTACATCTTGTTCGGGTTGCCCCAGGTCCCTCAGTGTGAGGCACCTCTAATGGTCTACCAGAGAGTTGCTAGTACATCTTCCGGTATATTTGCATCTTCCAATCTTGGATGGTCTGGGATGCAGTTTAGATATTTGTCGAGCTTATTCTTAAACACATCTACGCTCACTCCTGATATATTCCTCAGATGAGCTGGCAACGCATTGAATAGACGCTGCATTATCGATGCTGGTGCGTAGTGGATTAATGTCCTGTGTGCTTTTCCTTATTTTTCCTGGTATAGTTTTGGGCACTATTAATCTACCTCTGCTTGCTCTTTCTGATATTTTTAGTTCCATGATATTTTCTGCTATTCCTTCTATCTGTTTCCATGCCTGAATTATCATGTAGCGTTCTCTTCTCCTTTCTAGACTATATAATTTTGAATTGTAGTCTTTCCCAGTAGTCTAGGTCCTTAACTTCTTCTATTCTAGCTGTAAAGGACCTTTGTACACTCTCTATTTGTGCAATATCCTTTGATAGTGTGGGTACCATATCATATTGCAATATTCAAGTGGACTACGAACATATGTTTTATAAAGCATAATCATGTGTTCAGCTTTTCTTGTTTTGAAGTGCCGTAACAACATTCCATTTTTGCTTTACATTTTGCCAACAGAGTTGCTATTTGAATCATTGCATAAACATGTTCCTATTCATCATCACACCAAGGTCTTTAACTGCTTCCTTATTTGTGATGGTCTCATTATTAGGTCCCTATATGCATATAGCTTTCTTTCTCTGTCTCCATAATTTATTGATTCAAATTTATCAGAGTTAAATACCATCCTATTTACCTCTGCCCAATCATATACTTTGTTAAGGTCTCTTTGTAGAGCGTTCCTATCTTCATCACAAGTAATTTCTCTACTTATTCTTGTGTCATCTGCGAAACTACTCACTACCGAATCCTTAACATTATTGTCTATGTCTTCAATCATAATAAACAAACAGTATTGCAGCTAACACCGTACCTTGCGGCACACCGGATATTACCTTGGCTTCATCCGATTTCTCGTCGTTTGCAATAACTATCTGTTTTCTGTTGTGTAAATTCTTTTAACCATCTTCCTACTTTATCCACGTATTGTGTTTTCTAATTTTCTTCGCCAATATATTATGGTCTACTTTATCAAAAGCTTTTGCAAAGTCTAAATAAACCACATCTGTTTCATTTCCGCTTTTCATATTTTGAATATGTTTTCACGGTGGACTAACAGTTGGGTTTGTGTACTTTTTCCGGGTACGAACCATGTTGTCCTTTATTAAACAAATTATTTTTTTATTAAATGTTTCATAATATTTTTCTTCATTACCCTTTCATACACTTTCATAATATGTGATGTTAGACTCACAGGCCTATAATTACTTGCCTCTAGTCTTGATCCCTTTTGAAAGTAGGGGTAATATAGCTAATTTGTGCTCATCATATATCTTGCCTGTATCTACACTTTGTCTTCTTAATAATATTGCAAGTGGCTTTGCGATAGAATGAACTACTTTCTTTAACAAAATAGCAGGAATTCCATCAGGCCCTGCAGCAGCTCCATTTTTAATTCATTAATAGCCTGCACAATATCAGCTTCATTAATATCTATGTCAGCTAAATATTCACTATTTTCATCCCTTACTTCTATATCATTATCTTCATTATCTATTCTAGGGGTGAATTCTCTCTTATATCGTTCTGCCAGTATGTTGCAAATTTCCTTTTTTTCATTCGTTAATCTCCCTTCAATTCTCAGAGGGCCTATTTCTATTCTTCTTTTTATTTTATCATCTTCTTCGCATATGAGTATAATAGTTTGGGGTTTGCTTGATATTTAATAGGGTTTTTTCTTCCAAGTCCCGTTTTTCATTTTCTTTTGATTGTATAATCTTTTGTTCTGCATTTTCTATCTTACTTTTTAGTTCTATAACTTTCCATGCATTTTTTTCTTTTGCAAGACCTTTTTTCCACTTTCTGAATTTTCTGGAACAAGATCCTTCTGTCTCTTGGTATGCATGAATGATGTTTACTTTCTTCTTCGGTATATTTTTTTTTTCCACTATTATCTCCAATATTTATATAATATCTCCGTATTTACCCTTATGTCATCACTTACGAAAATGTTATCCCAATCTTTGTTTAATTCTTCATTAATTTCTGACCATTTTATATTTTTACTGTAGAAGTTGTATTTTTTTTCCATATCCTTCCCACTTTTTCATTTCTTGCTTATCTCTATTTTTCACTTGCTTTGGAATGAACTGTTAATTCTATGACATTATGGTCTGAAATACTCGCATTATAAACTATTATTTCTTTAACATAATTCATCTCGTTCACAAATACTAGGTCTAAAGTATTTTTCCTTTCTTGTTGGCAGGTGATTTATTTGTTGAATGTTGTATTCTAGTAGCATATCTAATAGCTTTTCAAATGCCTCTTATCTTCTGCACTACTATTACTCTCTTTTTTTATATGTATAAGTAACCCCACAATCTCCTATTCGTTCTTTTCCATTCTACGAAAGGAAAGTTGAAGTCACCAGATAGGAGAATAGTCCAGTCCTTGTGATTTCTACATATATCATCCAATTTTTCAATTATTAAGTCAAACTCTTTAGTATTAGGAGGTCTATATATTACTATGTTCATCAATTTTTCAGATTCAAATTCTACCGCTATTAGTTCACATTCTGAGTTACTATATTTCTCATATATTTTTCCTTGTTTTTTGTCTTTCCCATATATTGCGGTTCCCCCTTGATTCCTATTTTTTCTATCTGATCTATAAGTTTGGAACCCTTTTATTTGATCATCATTCCCAGTCTCTTGGGAATACCAGGTTTCACTTATATTCATTATCTATTTTCTTTTCATTTTGGGTTAGTTCTTCTAAGTACTCTATTTTTCTTTTTGAGTTACTCGTAACTAAACCCTGCGCATTCATCACTATGATGGTTTGCGTGTTTTTCTCCTTCATTTAATACTGATAGAATAAGGATTTTCCCATGTCTCTTTCCTGTTCTGGTATGTTGTTCTTTTTTTCATTTCCAGAAATTCTGACATTAAAAAATCCAACTTTCCATAATATTTGATCTTCCTTCATCATAATTATTAATTTTTGTGTCTGAATCTGCAATTTTCTCCGTTTCTGCAATATCCTCTTGCATAATAAATACAGTTATTATCTCTTGAGTAGAATTTCGGAGCTGATGCTTTGAAATTTTTTGCTGACACCTCTGCATATCTCATTGGTGGTTTGCTTTTTTCTCTTTTACCTGATATTCTTGATTTCTCTCTTTATTTGTTTCTTTCTTATTTTGGATTTTATTACTTGGTTGGTTATTTATTTGATTATGATTCATGGCTACAGGGTGCATATATTTGCATTTTTTGTCGAACTTACATCCTTTTTCCTTCTTTTAGGTTTTTACATATTTTGGATGCAGATCTCTGCAATCATCCCCATATCCATCTAAGTATGCACATTTACCATATATTTCATAGTTTTTTGACATATCTTAGGATGTTTTGTAGTAACATCTTTCTCCAAATCTGCAATTCCCTCTTTTCAAAAGGTTGCAGATTTTGTTCTTTCTTGTCTATTTTTTCCTCTTTGCCCGTCATTGTATAGGATCTGGGTAGAGGGCCTCTTCGGGATTTGCTTTTCTGTTGTCATATCGTAATTTATTTCTTCGTAGGTATGCTGCTTTATTGCCTCATATGTAGAGAGAGAGAGAGAGAAATAATAACTATATAGCATGTGGGACTAATTTATTATTTGTTCATTTATTTTAAGGTCCTTCATGAACATCTTACAAATATATTGGTCCAAATGGTACATTCCCAATGTATTCTATTTCTTGGTCCAGATATTGTGGACTCGTGATACGCAAAGCGCGTAGGAACATAGAAGAAAGAATTGAAATTTTAATATTAAGATGGTGGCCAGAATAAAAATGTACATATGTTAAATTATTTGTGGGTTTTCTATAAATACTGAGTTTGCATTGGAAAGATTCTCTATGTATTAATACATCTAGGAAAGGGATGACATTGTTATTTTCAATTTCAACAGTGAATTTTATGGATGGCACTAAATTATTCAATTTAGACAGTAAATCATTTACATCGATACCACCAGGTAAGACTACTAAGCTATGATCGACATATCGGTACCATTTTAAGGGGATAAGTGTGATATTCGGGAGGTGTTGTCTCTCAAAAAATTCATATATAAGTTTGAAAGGAGAGGTGATAAAGGGTTACCCATGGCCATACCAAATATTTGTTGTGGTAATATTCTCCATTAAAAAATAAATCTGCAATCACAAAATACATAACTTAATTAAGGAAAATTATGTGGACTAACGGACATAGGCAATTCATGCAGTACAAGTTCATTACTTAAGTATTCTAGCACAGAGTCAATAGGGACTTTTGCAAACAAAGAACATACATCAAAACTGACAAAAATATCGCTAGGGTTTAGTACAATGTTATTTAACTTTTCCTCAAGATCAAGAGAATTCCGGATGTGTGAATTAGATACAGTTCCTAGTAGCGGCGGGGATAACAGTTTAGTAAGATATTTATATATATATATATATATATCTATATATATATATATATATATATATATATATATATATATATATAAATATATATATATATATATATATATATATATATATTAGTGAAATACACTCCCAGATCACAAGGGTATATTGGGGACAACCTCGCAGGGGCAGTAATTCTAAATTACCTCTCGCTGGTCTGTTTGCGACCTGCTTAGCTGCGAAGGAAAGACTCTATACTAAATTGAAGATAACGCCATGGAAACCTGTTACATTTATTTTTACTAAGCTTTCGTTACCGCGCATTTGCATAATGCCCTTCTTTAACACAAGAACGGTCTCCACTCTTTCGCAAAGCGTTGCTTTTCCAATACAGGATCTGAAATAATTTCAAGGTGCGGTATTATATATGTGTCAAAACAAACTTTCCTACAAACATTCCGTACCATTTGAATTCGTCTATGGGTTAAAATGTAGTAAGATGAAAACGATAGAGTTTTTAAGATTGATCGCTCTGTACATCTTTCTTCTACATTCCTGTCAATTATTTTACATACCTATTCACTCCTAATGCTTCCAGCTTTATCTCCCCTACAGTTTCAGAAATATAATGACCAAAAATTGACCGAAGGCTTATATTGATTCCAAGATTTAACGGTTTTTTTAAACCAGAAAAATTTAAACACTAACCCATAACATGAATATGTTCCTAACACAAAACGCTGAAACTTTTCCTTCCCCTTCTAAATTTAAGTCTGTAAACAAAAGCGCGAGTTTTAAAATCTGCACTATTTTTATATTGAAAGTTTTCAGATTCTCTCACCGTCATCAGGCTGACAATACGAGCATTGAGACACAGACAGACAGACAGGCAGACACACACACACACACACACACACATATATAGTATATATATATATATATATATATATATATATATATATATATATATATATATATATATATATATACACATAAATACTAACTTTGATTGAAGAGTTTCATTTAAATATATATATCAAAACGGTGTATTACATGCTAACAGTATGAGACCAAATATTACGAAACTCTACCAAATGTACTATTTATTTACTAACCCCAAAAATTACTATAAATTTATCCCATTTATGAAGTAAATTTTTCTTTTCGTAAGGATATTTATTTATCTTTTTATGAGATAAAAAGGCAGGCTTAAGTCAATAGGAAAAACTATAAAGTTGCTATCACTCTGTGTATTTCTTCTCTGAATAATTTCAGTAACTAGTTAATGTGCAGTCTTTGAAAGGTAATCTAATCCTTTTTTTTTCCTCCAACTTCAGAGAGAGAGAGAGAGAGAGAGAGAGAGAGAGAGAGAGAGAGAGAGAGGAAAAGTTGAGGGTACAGACGAAAAAGGAAAGGGCTTTATCCGAAAACTTCTCCTTTAAAAATTGCGTAATAGGACTGGAGCTCATAAAGTATCATGGGGCATACAGTATAGTAACCAAAAGAGAACAGGATAAAAGTACAGGATAATTCTTTTTAAATATTTACGAATTAAAAGGTCGTAGCACCAGCAAGATTATTTTCAATTAATCTAAACAGTAGAGGTCTGCAATTAATTTTTGTAAGTAATCCTAATTACACCTGAATGCAAATGTACAATTTTTCTCCGGAAGTCATTAATCTAAAGAAGATCATTATCAAACTTGTATAAATTAGTTTCACCTGGAAGATCGTCCTCTGATTTTTAAATGATTTTTATTTCTAGACTTCTATAATGACAGTCCAGAGAATTTGCTTTGAACAGCTGGAGACATTCTTAGCTAAGTACAGAGTAACAATCGTACATATATATAACTAAAGTGAATTATATGGAATTTTTACTCCTATTTTGTTGTCGTGCTAAAAAAAAAACAATACCAAACAATAGTGGAAAAAAAATTAGGACAAAACTGAAAAAATGGAAAGAATTCCATACTAACTGACAAGCAACTGACAATTGACAATTCTCGAACACAACAATCAGTGATATAATAGTTATTAATTCGCATGTGAATGAAATTGGCATTTTAATACTATTGGAGAAAGTTATTTTTACAGATTTTGATTTAATTTTTGAAATTTTCGCTGTCAAACCAAGCACTTGGGCACTCTCTCTCTCTCTCTCTCTCTCTCTCTCTCTCTCTCTCTCTCTCTCTCTCTCTCTCTCTCTCTTATGATTAAATTTTGATCTTTTTTTTACCTTACAATGTATTCAAATACTGCTCGTATGCATAAATACCAAAGCAAACACATCGTTGTTTGATTTAACACGACGATAAACCACAAACTCTGTGTATTTTGGAACCGAAGAAATATACATTTACTGGAGTGAAGCACAAGTCGGTAAATCAACCCGCAATAAATTTCCCCCAAATATCAATGGCTGTGACTGAGAACCAGCACTTTTCATCGGTGAACTATATCATGAATTTCGATAAAACGAAAGTTATGGAAAGAAAAAAGAAATGATGCTTACTGAAATCAAGTCAAAATTATATACATCCGATATTCTTTTTCACTTCAGGCAAGCGATATATACCGTTCATTTTTCGTGCGTCTTGTCTCCTCAGTTTATGACTGACTGACATGCAACTCAATGAATTGTATGATCTAGGTCCTAATGACTTGATAAGCGAACCTAACATCAAGGAAGGGTCATGATTAAATAAAAATGACCCATATGATCTGAAAACTTCATCCTAATGGAACAATTTTACTGTCAAGAAGTTATTCTGAATGTTAGTTTCCTGACAAATTCTTGTGTTTAATACACTAACTCAGTGGTTCCCAAACTTGGGAGGGGGGGGGGGGTGTGCGGATTTGAAGCTACCAGGGGGGGGAATAATTACACCACCTACTAACTAAAACGAATCTATGAATTTTCTCATGTCCTATTATTTGTTACTAACCGCTCTCTATCCACTTCACTCTGTAACAATATGTTTATCAGTATATTTATACATTTGAAAAATAAATTAGTAAACAGTCACATTGTGTGTTTTAACTACTCTTTCCCTCATAAACATGAAGGGGGAAATCTGGGTGGTTGAACGGGGTGCAGGGGGAAATGGGTAGTTCACATAGGAGTTTTAGAGTAAATGAGTATGTAAATCTTGTGATCATTGACTGATTTAACAATCTGAACCATTATCATATGACTAACCAAGCGAGCCATATCCCTCAAGATATTAAAGAAAGGGAACTGTTTCCTTTTCATCAAATCATGAAAACTAAGTCCAAGATAGCACATGTTAATGTCCTTGAACATTTAGTACTTCAAGTCTTATCAATTGACAAGGTATTTAAAAATGCAACTATTTTAGGAAAGAATGACTAACCGCAGAAGGAAAATAAAATACCTGTATGCTGGAACAAAAAATACTATTGGTTGAAGTTACGCTAAAAATCTAACAAATGTAATTTTAGATGAGCATACATTTACCGTGTTTCATTTCATAATTTACTACGTAAAAATCAGCCAAAAAAAACTGGGCCACCAGAATGTTTTATGTCTTTCAGCAACAATAAATCATAATTTTACCGTTTCCCGATTTATATGTACATGCTTAAGATCGCTGGTTCTTCCATTGCCACAACATTTTTGTTTTATATTTGGATGTTACCAGCATTCTGGAATTAATATCTTCTGAACAATGCCTTTGTTTTTATCTGTTACAAATAACGAGATTTATTTATATAAGCGTGGGTTTTCATCAAGCGACATTGTGATTTTTTGAATAATAATAATAATAATAATAATAATAATAATATAATAATAATAATAATCCTCTTATAAAATCATGAAATTTATTGATATAATAATTGTGGATTTTTTTGTACAACAGTTTTAACGACATTGTGAAATTTTTAATAATAATAATAATAATAATAATAATAATAATAATAATAATAATAATAATAATAATAATAATAATAATAATAAAATAAAAAAAATAATAACCTTTAAAAAAAGCACCGTCTCTACCCCAAACAAATACGTAACCTCCCACAGTTTCACAGCGAATCTCCTCTTTGGTAAAAACTATTTAAATGCGATTAGATGTTGCATGAAAGACTTAACTGCTTTTTGAACGATGCATAAGCTCCACCTTCGGGCTACATGTAAAAAAAAGTTGGTAAGGAAATATATATGAAGGAAAATATATAAGATATTTTCAGGGCCTTCCCTGAATACTGGCAGAAAAGAAAAACAGGAAATTTCTCCCATGCATAACTTTTTGTTATTCTGGGATATATATTATTATATATCTATATATATATATATATCTATATATATATATATATATATATATATATATATATATATATATATAAATATATATATAGATATATATATATATAATATATCTATATATATATACATATACCTAATTTATTTATTTATCTAGCAGTAAAACGTCTATGTATGAGCAAATTAAAATCAAGAAGTGAACAAAGATGAATTCTTTATGGTAGAGTAAGCATGGTTTCTCTTGCCTTACTGGTTTTGGTGTAATTTCTGCATAATATTTTATACATTTTATATTTATATGCTATACTGCCCTAAACTTCTTGGAAATCATTTATAATTTTTTTTTCAAATGTTAATTCAGCCTTTTTTTTATATTTTCGTTTAGCATGAGGTACGATTCATAACTTATTATGGACACTAATAAAAAGTCCCTTTAAGTTTTGGTAATCACTTTAGTTACTGAAACGCTTTTCAAACATAAAAGATACATTTCACTTAATGACCAATATTCTGGCTATCTCTAATATAATGTTATCATTGAAATGAAGCTAAATCACTTTGCGGGATTTCAGTTTGAGGTCCAGGGCACAATTTTTGGTGATTTGTAAGAATAGCGAAATAATTGCAAATAAATATCTGTGATTAAACAAGATTATTTAATTCGTTTCAAGCTCACAATGGTTATGATATATTATTATTATTATTATTATTATTATTATTATTATTATTATTATTATTATTATTATTATTATTATTATTATTGCATGCAAGTATTGATTATGATAATGAATAAAATGCAGACGAAAAACAAAATTGCAGAGATAAATGGAACAGGAAAAAAAACCATTAAGCTGGGAAGCCAACTCAATTTTTAAAATATCAAATTTTACCCGAATCTACAGTGGAATAAATTTGTTCACAACGTCATTTCATTAACACTTGAGAAACTTATCCGAAAATCAGCTTAAAGTTGGCTGCAGCAATCTTGATGAAAGGACACATTTGCAATTTTGTTTTCATGGTGAAGTCTTGTTTTTATACACATCTGCTTACTTTACCTAAACAATGTCTTGGATGGCCATTTCTGTTTATAAAAGTCTTCGTAATATAATTTTATTTCTTGTAATCTTTTGTTATCGCAGATATCAGAGAAGTAATTGTAATGACTTACTGTAAATAAAAACTTATACCTAAAGCAGCTAGATCTTGAATTTTGTTGCTGATTCCCAGTAAATATTTAATCAAACGTGTTTCCCTTTCAGATGTAATTAGTTATATTCAAGACTCGTATATACAAACTTTAACTTTGCCCTAAGAAGATTATGTATTTGATTTTATCAACAATTTCTTAAGACAGCCGGCAATAGAGAATTTTTGTTGATGACGTCTTATTAATATTAAACCCATCATGTCTGTGTTACTCAGGACCCTTTTTATAATCTTGGTTTTATTAACGACATTTAGTTGGCCTAGGAGAACCATACGATATGAAAATATGGTCCAAGTCTATTTGCAGATCAACACCTTCCCAAGATTAAAATGTGACTTCTAGCCGTATAAGAGCTGATGAGTGCATCAGTAGATCACAAAATTTTATTGTAATGAGACTGTATTTCACCATAAGTCCAATCTTATTGAGTACGCAATATTGTGCCGAGTTTCCCTGTGTATGTAACATAGACCATGATCTTTTTGATAATTATTAATACTTGCTGTTACCTGTAACTTCTATTTTCTGATTCTGTAGCACTTAAAAATGACCATCTAATGGTGCGATAAAGTCAGGGATAATAGTGCTTTTGCTAATACTTCAGGTCATGGATCTGATCGTTGCTGGGATACTAATTTATCGTATAATATTTGCTTCCTTCCAAGATCGTCATCTTGTACGAAAACTACTCATTGTGGTGACGTCTCGTCCCTATAGAGATGCCGATTAGTATTTAGAACTTTAGGCATTACACGGAGATATTCTGTTTGTCCATCACTCATATGATTTTGCTCAATAGATAAGTACTTCTCTTATGCCCTAAAACCAGTTCAAATGCAAAAGAGTCTCGAACTTCTTCATTATTCTCTTACTACAAATAACGTGAAGCAAGATGGTATCAAATGTTTGGCGAGCAGCAAATTTAAATCAATAACGGATAAAAGTCCGGTGGCAAAACACAGCAATGACCTCTTGTATCAAAATTCAGCAGAATAAAGCAAATGAACAACAATAAAATAAACACATGGAAATGTTAACGTCAACTTCACAGGATCATAATGTTTCAACTGTTATTTCCTATTATAGAAAATGAGTGGGAAAATTGATTAGTCTGTAACAAATGGCAATACATTTTGTCTATTGTCAAGTGGAAATGGAAAATGAAGAACCAGAGACAGGTCCTTCATAATATAAATTATTTTTGTACAATACTTTTTGTATATTGTTTAAACTACATTTTCAAAAACTATCGTTCTCTTTACGCATATACAGCCTCCATTTATTATCAGATGTTTGTTCAGTATTAGTCCTGAGATGACATTTATTCTTAGAAATGAACTGAATTATATTTAGTTTGATTTCTTCAGGTAAAAATCAATAATTTGTTGCTGTGTTCTGAGTAGTTCGTGTACTCTTTCAATGTTTATAATTTACTATACGTTTATTTAATTATTTGCTATTTCGTTCTTGTACACAGTACAAAATATAACCCCCTCCCCTCCTGATACTTTCAAAATGTTTTTGTAAAGTTGTTGCCGTGCAAGCAAAAACTGAACCGGTAAAAACAATATAAAAAGGGACATCAAAAAAGAGAACATAAACCACTCATTTTTTTCTTTTCATTACCGTTTAAACATTGAATTACAACAAAAGAACTTTTTGGCTTTTTTTAATGTAGTCATTTCTAAGCAGAACAACAATTTTATGATATAAATCCACCAAAAGCTAACGTTTTCTGGTAGAGATAATTTTCCTGATGCGCTTTACGAGAATAATAAGCTTAAATGTATAATGCTTAATCTTTAAGAGCTTTCAGACTAATTAGTACTTATGAAGGACTTCGTAAAGAAATTTCATTTTTAGGACTTTCTTTTAGGGAAATCAAAAACTTAGATTCCGGGTAATTGCCGGGTAAATACATGCATCCTGTTTTGTTAATGTTGGGAGCTCGAAGTAGAAGTGGCTTAAAGCCGATGGATTCGGTGGCATTCGAGAGAGAATGAAATATATAAATGTTTCCAGATTAAATTCTTGTTTGCTGAACATTTACATACCCGCTTTATTGGAGGGGCTGTTTACAATGAAGTTATTTCCCTCGCTTCATGTTTTATATTAACGCAAAGATCCACTTTTGGGTTCATAATTTTTTTTCCTTTGATGATTATTATTATTATACAGTTAATCTGCATAGTAAATTCTGCCTTACTTCCTTCTCATGATAAAACTGACATTGTTTTATCATTGTTTCCGAGAATAATTGTGTAATCAACTTTCACCAAAGAGCAGAAATGATAATAACGAAAATATGGTTTTAAAAGAGAGAATTAATTTTCATGTTTGCTTCGTACAATTCAAGGAAATCTATTAAAAGTTAAGTGTATCCTAGTTTAACGAGACCACTGCAGCTCTTCATCATCGCCTTCAAAGTTGTGTGAAACAAAATGGATTCAGTAACATTTCGTTACTTGCATCTGTCCTGTGGGTTACCTTTCAAAATTCTTGACTATTCCTCACACTCCTTTCTTAAATTTCTGATAGTTCTCGTCCACTTAGGTCTAGTTTTGTTTTCTGTTTGTTTGCATGGTGTTTTTACGTTGCATGAAACCAGTGGTTATTCAGCAACAGGACCAACGGCTTTACGTGACTTCCGAACCACGTATAGAGTGAACTTCTATCACCTGAAATGCACATCTCTCACTCCTCAATGGAATGGCCGAGAATCGAACTCGCGACCACCGAGGTGGGACGCCAACACCATACCAACCACGCCACTGAGGCGCTCACGTAGGTGTAGGCTTCTCGACGTGTCTTTTGTCGACAAGACCTTAACGGCCAATATCTCAGAGGTGGTGCGGAAGACATGTTCAAAATATGGTTTCAAAAGAGATTATTGATTTAAATATTTACTTCATGCACTTGACCGAAATTGATCAAAGCTCATCTCAATATAGGGTTTTCTTAGATTTCCCAGTTCCTCACCTATCAATCTTGTAGCCCGAGTTCGCTCCCCTCTGCCGACAATGCGGAACCAGAGGAATTTATTTCTTGTGATAAGAAATTCAGTTCTCGATATAATGTGGTTCGGATCCCACAATAGGTCTCGTTGCTAAGTAAACATTTGGTTCCTAGCTGCGTAAATAAAAATCTAATCGTTCGGGCCAGCCCTAGGAGAGCTGTTAATCAGCTCAGTGGTCTCGTTAAACAAAGATATACTTAACTCTTCATAGATTTCCTTGGATTGTACGATGTAAATATGCAAATTGATTATCTCTTTTACAACCATATTTTCGTTTTTAGCATTTCTATTCTTTAGTGAAAGTTGATTACACAATTATTCTCGGAAATTGATAATCGATTACTTCGCGAACAACAATGTCAGTTTTATCATGAAAAGGAAGTAAGACAGAATTTACTATGCAAATGAACTGGATAATAATAATAATAATAATAATAATAATAATAATAATAATAATAATAATAATAATAATAATAATAGATAGATAGATAGATAGATAGATAGATAGATAGAATAGATAGATAGATAGATAGATAGACAGATAGATAGATAGATATTTAAAATAACAATAAAAAAAATACATAACAAATTTTCATGATCAACATTTATTGAAAAACAGCACCTCGTCATTGAGGGCCGGAGAAAAAGCAAACGAACGCGGAACAAAACTTAAATTCGGGGTAATTGCCGGGTAAATACATGTATCCTGTCTTCTTAATGTTGGAAGCCCGAAATAAAAGTAGCTTAAAGCCGACGGATTCGATGGCATTCGAGAGAGAGAGGAAATATAAATGTTTCCAGATTAAATTCTTGTTTGCTGAACATTTACATGACTCGTTTGAGTCCCGCTTTATTGGAAGAGGTCTTTGCACTGAATTTTTATTTTCCGTTTCATGTTTTATTTAAGATTTAACGCTGTGGTGGATAGATAGCTCTTTTGTGCTCGGTTTTATTCCTTTCAAAAGAGGGGTTTTAATGACGTCATCATCACCTTCAAAGGTGCGTCAAACAAAGGGATTCTGTAACATTTCCCCATTCTATCTGTCCTGTGGTTTTCGCTTACTCAGGGAGTAAGCCTACAAACAAAGATTACAAAGTACTTCGTTGCCGTTGTAGTTATTGGTATTGTTCTTGTTGGGGGTAGGGAAGCCCTATGGAAAAGCCTAAAAAGGTCTGAAAAAGGTGTTTTGCTCGCTTACTCAGGGAGTAAGCCTACAAACTAAGCTTACAAAGTACTTCGTTGCCGTTGTAGTTATTGTTGTTGTTCTTGTTGGGGGTAGGAAAGCCCTATGGAAAACCTAAAAAGATCTGAAAAAGGTGTTTTGCTCGCTTACTCAGGGAGTAAGCCTACAAACTAAGCTTAAAACAAAGTACTTCGTTGCCGTTGTAGTTTATTGATGTTGTTCTTGTTGGGGGTAGGAAAGCCCTATGGCAAAAGCCTAAAAAGATCTGAAAAAGGTGTTTTGCTCGTTTACTCAGGGAGTAAGTCTACAAACTAAACTTACAAAGTACTTCGTTGCCGTTGTAGTTATTGATGTTGTTCTTGTTGGGGGTAGGAAAGCCCTATGAAAAAGCCTAAAAAGATCTGAAAAAGGTGTTTTGCTTTAAATCACAGATAAAGGAATTTTAGGATAGGATATTTATGATTTATTTATTAGAATGAAAGTGTAAAAAGTAAATAATGGGCATGTTAAGCAGTACTGAAAAATTATTTCTAATAAAATATATCGTATCCATGTTAGTTTTCGTTTCTGAAACAACGCTCTATTTGACCGTAGATTTTAACATGCGTTCTGAGCAAGTTGGAGGCCATATCACGGCTTTTTCTCTCCCAATCATCTACTTAGTTTATCCTGCTTTCTTATAATTCTCATCCAGATAGGCCTAAGCTTTCTGATTGGTCTTTTGCTAATAGGACCCAAACTGACACTATCCCCAGATGTGCAAATGACACGTTAAAACCATCCCTATCTCCTTTTTATTTTTAATTAATAAATTTCCTTATGAGATCAATAAATTTCCTTATGAGATCCTTCCTAATTTTATCCTATCACCTGATTCGTCATATTCGCCTTAAAGCTTAATTGTCAAATCGATAAAACGTTATATGTTTATTTTCACCGTCAGGTCACGTCTGATTCCATAAAAGATTTCAGCTTGTAATAGCTTTATATATAATCTTACCATCGTATATAGTTACAGTCCGTTGGATTTCCAACATATTGCAATTACATACGAATTCCGTTCAACCTGCTGCACATTGTCAGAATTTCGTGCTCAACTAAATGCTAACTGAAGAGAACCTATAGTGGGCATCACTGCTTCTAATTATTTGGAAGATTCAGGTTTACCAGTCATCCCTTAATTTAATGCTATTGGTCCCATTATTCATATGTAAAGTTTACTTTGAGCCCCATCTTTCTACATATATAATGTATTTCTTTTTGCAAGCTTTGTAAACCTTATTGCGTCATGCGGCAATTATGATTTTTCAGTTTTATATAATTTCCACCGCAAGCTTGTGAATTTTGAGGCATAGTCCGTCTATTCTAATTTTTTTAATTCATATCGTTACTCTATCCAACTTATCTTTTCCTGATCTTTGTTTAACTTCATTATCTAGGCTTCGTGCATTCTACTTTGCATTCTCAACACTATAGCAGAAATTTGCCTGCACGTACCTTTTGCTTCTGTCTATGCTTGCATCTCTGAGAGTTCTACTGCAACAAACAGATCGTTATCATACAGTTTCAAAATCCACGGATTAGCTTCCTTTCTTTGAGATTATCAAATTGGTTCTTTTTGTTCCTGACCTTTCTATACTACTTGATATGGAAATGTTCTGTAGGCTCTCATAGGAAATATGATCAAAAGTCTATGTTTTTTTAGTTGCTTGTTTCCTTTTGTGAGTCTTTACCTGCCTTAGCTTCAAGCTAAGGAATATGTCTGTGGGGAATTACGAACGAAATGTTCATCATTATGATCATATTACATTTACTCTGACATCCGGAAGAAAATATTTCACAAATGAAAAAGATAAAAAAAACAGAAATTCACGTAAATATACTTGGCTCGCTCATTACAAATCCCTTGTTACGCAACAAAAGTTTATTAAGAATACGACAACTATGTTTAGTAAATTATTATGTAAAAATATGCAGTAACTTCAAAGAAGACTTCTCAACGACCCATTAGTTAAAAACAAGTAGACTGATGAGTGCTGTTAAAAATTATTGTTAGTCTCAATGTATTTATGCAAATAGCAGGCCTGTAGTAAATGAGGCTAATTATCTCGTAATTAGAGTCTTATTTTATTCAGCATAATAGATTACCAAATTTATATTTTATGTGACTTCTACATGAACTAATGGCCTCCACCTTTCTGAATAAAACAGATGCAGCCGGAGTTTCTGCACTTTGTTTACGAATGCTGACTTTAACTCCTAATGCATATAAAAGTATACTCCTTCCCACATCATACAATTTTACATTGTTTCAAAAATAGCATTGGGTAAGGGGAAATTCTGTAAGTTTTTGATTAGTTGAAACAAAAAACTTTCATCCTCAAACTTCCCTTTTGGAACACCATTTATCCAGAAAATAAATCATGTTCTTTCCAAAAGTGTTAGAAGGTCTGCCAAAAATAAGCTTTTTCTAGTCTGGAAGCTACAAAGTCTTCAAACTATTAATTAATTTTCAAGAAAATAAGTAGTTTGGAGCAGTTAAACAACCTCTTTTAGCTGCATGACCCTAAAACATTTTTTGTAGGTTCGTAGTTCGTATAAATATTGATATTATTTACGGCTATAATTGATAATCTTTGAAAATATATTTATTTTTGTTATTGTTTGCATCCAGAGTTCCATTCTTAAGCTCGTTGTCTAATCTCACCTCACTCGAAAAGCAACAACCACCCCCCCCCAAAAAAAAAAAAAAAAAAAACTCGCCATGTTACTGTACAAATATAAGTGATGTTTGTTTTCCTGTTGTGTTATTGCGTCTCTGCAATTAACTTAATTAAGGCATGAATAATTACCAAGATGGCGTTTTCGTTTTAAGAATCTTTTTACTTCTTGTCTGGTAACCAACTAGACATGTTCCTGTCAGGTCTGGAAAGAAGCACGGGTCTTAATTATAAACAAAATGAAACGCGGTTTGTTGAATTTCATTGTTTCTTAAGAATCTATTGTGGAGCATACAATTATTTTACGAAATGTTTTGTGCTTTACAACTACAGACCATAGTCCATTACATCACTGATTCAAAAATACCCTTCAGACCGAGGGGCAAAATTTGAGTTGGAATTTAGAATTTTATGGAGTTTTTATTTTCCGTTTCGTTGGATTTCTTGATTCAATGTGGGCCCTTTAAAAATTGTGCCAATCCTACTATTACCTGCTTGAGTTTAAAATGTAGTCATAACCTGTAAGGATTACGCCAGAATTGTGTAACAATATGGACGCCATTAATCCAAATTGCTTATAAATCGATCGTATGAATGAATCTGAGTAGAGCAAAATGTGCGAATACAGCCCTTTGAATTTAGGTTTCCTGAATGTTTCATTGACATTTTCATAATCGTTTTGTGAAAATTACCGCGAAGTATTTATTTTCAATTTTCTATTTAAAAATAAAGTATACAAATAAAAAGTATGGTTATCAACTCTCGGGCTTGCCAAGCATATTCAATTAAATTGCTGAATATTTTTTCGAGTGAAAAAACAAACATGTTGCTTCATCAGTGATATGAATATAATTGATTCTGTTAACCTTTCGATTTTTTTTATCTACCATTTTATTTATGCCTTACCTTCTATTACTTTGTATCAGAAGGGATGTCTCTAGAGAACGGTTACTAATAATGACGTTGGCCAAGTAACAGAGCAACACCAGTGATCTGAAGCATCCATGCTACACACTCCCTCCCCATCACCAATCCTGCAAAAGAAAGAAATAAGGATTTAAAAAAAAATCATATACTTTTAAGGATTTAAAATATCAAATACACTATCTTCTATTCTAACTATTCTTTTCCCTCTTCAGTATACCTCACTTCCAAAAATTCTAGGTCATGGATTTTGAAATATCTAACACAATTATGAGAAACATAGGTTAGTACATATTTTTGCAAAAGAAAATACAGATCATTTACATAAACCATACATTCACCGTTAAACAATAAAGAATTTTGTTGAAAATCTATAATACATTAGATACAGATTTGTAAGGATTTCTCATTGTCTAACTGCTATTTTCGGGCGGATTTTATTCATGTATATCGTATTCAGTGAGTTTTAGATTTCTATGGTATTCCTCCCTTGCCAATTCTTGGTTCACGTCTTCTCCAAACGTAAGCCATCTCAATGGCTGGTGGCTTCTACGAGGAATATCCTATTATAGCAAAATTGCTAAGTAGGGCCACAGATTGACTTCGTTGCACGAGCAAACCTGGATACCTTTTGCAATGCAATATAAAGACGACTGCTCCTGCATGCACTCGGTATGGGTCGTGAATAGAAAGCATTGATATTGGAATCTGAGAGGCATTCGGCCTGACAGTAAACCGAAGAAGGAAGGAGAATAAGGAAACGCCTCCTGAATAAAAAGGGCTGGAAAATAGCCGTTTGACCTTTCCAGGAAAGGAGAACGAAAGGAAAGACGTACGAAAAGCTGTATACACACGAAACCTCAGGAGGTTCGCTGTGACTGGTTTGTATTCTCGTTGAGTTGACCAGAATTTGGTCAGCAGTTGCAGGAAAATATGTTTGCACCGTATAATCAAGAGCCAGGCATTGTAATCAATCGATCTTCCTTGGTTTCAGGAAATGATGCATTATTTCTTCCATCTTTTTTAAATTCTGTTATCTAGCTCACGGATATAATGTTATTCACGAGAAAATAAGAATTCTCTCTTATCTCGTCTGATAAAGGAA
Source organism: Macrobrachium nipponense (assembly GCF_015104395.2). Lineage (NCBI taxonomy): Eukaryota > Metazoa > Arthropoda > Malacostraca > Decapoda > Palaemonidae > Macrobrachium > Macrobrachium nipponense. The sequence goes on from NC_061110.1 coordinate 104,138,762, forward strand.
GTTTAAACTTTAGCTGCTTTGTATGTTTCAATTTCTTAAAAAAAAAAAAAAAAAAAAAAAAAAAAAAAAAAAATTATAACGTGGTACATCTAATATACCCTATACAATCCCAGTGCACGATCTACAGTTTCGGTGAGATTTGAAGAGTGTATATTATATATATATAATATATATATATATATATATATATATATATATATATATATATATATATATATATATACATATATATATATATATATGTATATTTATATATATATATATATATATATATATATATATATATATGTATATATATATATATATATATATATATATAGATATATATATATATATATATATATATATACATATATATATATTATACATATATATATATATATATATATATATATATATATATATATATATATATATATATTATGTCAAGGGAAAGACTGGTAGAGTTCATATTTTAATATTTTAAAGAGACGATTTCCTCGATAATAATAGTTTATTTATTGCATGCTTCAACTGTCACTCATATCCCATCCATCCAAATCAGAGCAAAAGAGAACTTCGCTGCTTCTTTAGTTTTCCCCCATTTAATTTTTAAAACATTTAAATAATCATATTTGTGTCTTTCTACAGAATTACAGCCTTATTCCCTTTCGCTTAATTGCAATTGTATTTCTTTCTCCCAAACTGCATACTAGTAAGTTTTATGTCCGATCGACAATTGCATAAAACATTCTGTAAAAAGAGAGCGTTTGCATCTTTCATTTTGTTTTGGAAAGCTCTGTTTCTTTAGGTCGTTTGGGAAATTGGACTAAAAGAAATGTCACTCATGTAAAAGGTATAGGAAAGTAATTCAAAGATGAACCTTTTCCTCAGCTTTACACTTCCTGCCCCTTTTCTCCTCTAACCCCCTTACCCTTTTCATATTCCCATCTTTTTGTGTACTTTACCCACTTAGCCTTTTCCTTAACCTTTGCCAATCCTATCTCTTCCTTACCGACTTACCTTACCCTTTCCCTTTTTCCCTGTCTTTCTGTGTACTATAACCACTTACCCTTTCCTTAACCTTTGTCTTTCCTATCTCTTCTTTATCCACTTACCCTTTGCCCTTTTCCCTGTCTCCTGTGTCTCCTTCTCAACTCCTTTCCTTCTCTATGTACTTCTCTATCCACTTACACTTTTCCTTCTCCCTTTCCCTTTTCTTTCTTCTTTACCCTCTTATCCTTTCCCCCTCCCATTTTCTTCTCTGTGCACTTCTCAACAAATACCTTTTTCTTCTCCCTTGCCTTTTCTGTCTTCTTCATCACCTTACCCTTTCCCTCTTCCCTTTTCCTCTCTGGTTATTCTCTTTTCCCTCACCCTTTTCCTCCTCTCTTTCCTCCTGTCTACTTTTCTACCCACATATCCTTTTCCTTCTCTCTTGCCTTTTCTGTCTTCATTATCCCCTGACCCTTTCCCTCATCCCTTTCTTCTTTTCTGCCTCTTTCTCCTCTACCCAGATTATCCACTCATTCTCCCCCTTCTCCAATTCTTCCCTTCCGAACAGAGAAGTAAACATGCTTCAGATTAATTCATATGCGGAGGCGTTTTATATTACCCATTCATATCTCCGTTATCGAATTAACTAAACGAGCCGGGACGCGCTGGACAGAATAACTTGTCACCTGAAAATTGTTCATGCCGTTACAACTGCAATTCCCATAGTAAGAAACTTTTCTTCTGTTGTTATTGTTTTACAGAAAACACACTGTCTTTTACGTTGTAGATATCAGATAGATATTCGGGTAAATGAAGATCGTGCGGTAAAATGCAAGTGCTGGTAGGAGACTTCTTGTTTTCGCTATTCATTATTTTACGGAAAGAAACTCCTTTTCTGTTATTATTGTTTTACAAAACATGCACTGTCTTTTACGTTGTAGATATCAGATTCGTATTCGAGTAAATGAAGATCGTGCGGTAAAGCACAGGTGCTGGTAGGAGAGACTCCTTGTTTTAGCTGTTCATTATTTTACGGAACACGTAACAGACTCATTATTAAAGATTATAGTCATACATTCGCATAAATTAAGTATGCATGGTCAAATTTCAGTCACCACGGTCTTGATAATGGTAGTGCGAAGCCATGAATTTTAATGCAACAAATCAGAACACAAGTGGACACATATCCTTGTGCACGTATGTTATATTCTAGTATTGGAATAAATTTAGATAAGGCATGCATAACTATGCAAATGGAACTACATGGTGTTATGTACGGGGGGCGTCTGGAATTCCTTTGAGATATCCCCCTAGAGACGGAAGCGAAGGAGAGAGGCCTCGTTTGCTGGTTGGTATCTGAAACATGTCGCTGGAATTTTTGATGATTTTCCTAATTAATGTTCTTGACTATTTATATTTTATATAAGGGTCGACCGCAAGTGTCGATATTCTTATTATATGGATCTAAATGGTACTGTTTTAGAACAATATGAGGGAAATATATTTCATATATGGTCGAGTTCAATTGTCAAAGTCTATTGTCTGTATACAAATGTATACAAAATATTGCAAGCTTACTTGTGAAATTATTCTACTCTCCATCTAACTTAAGCGATGTAATTTGACCCCACCTGGTGAAAACCACTTTTTAGCCGGAAAAAAAGGCGACTTCGTGGAAAGGAAAATAGCGTCAAATCAATCAACATTCTATCCTTCTTCTGAGGAAAAAGCCTCGGTTTCGAATTCTTTTCAAATACACTTTACCTGACATACATTTTCTCTAATGCATTTCCGAAATGAAGTTAGCCAGGGAAAATATATAAATTTAGTTGTAATAGATTTTTTTAAAAAGAATTTAACGAATATATAGGTAACGTAATTTTGTCAGGGTAACGAATACAAAAATATACCAGCGTGGAAATTGATGAAGTGTAATTCCAACAAAAGAAATAACTGAATGATGGCATTAAACAAAGAGAGAGAGAGAGAAAGAAAGAAAAACGGCAAAGCTCCAAAGCAATTTAATAACAAGCATAAGATACAATTTATTTAAAACTTACAAAAAACAGAGCTACGGTGATTTCTCGCGTCTTCTGCTTTTCCACTATATATATATATATATATATATATATATATATATATATATATATATATATATATATATGTGTGTGTATATATATATATATATATATATAATATATATATATATATATATAATATATATATATATATATATTAAGTAAAAACTTATATATATAAATCATTCGGTTCGATGATAATTATTTATATATATATTATATATATATATATATATTATTAATTATATATATATATATAATATATTATATAATTGTATTATATTATATATATATATATAATATGTATTATATATAATTATATATAATATATATATATAATAATATATGGAAACCTTAATTGTTTGGCCTTCGTATCTAACCATTTCGTCTATATATCGCACAATCTGTTCATTTCTTGAAAAGAAACCTTCACCACGAGCACGGCAGGCTTAATTGATATCCTAAAATTTTATCTATCTATCTATAAATATATATAAAGTATATATGTATGTATATATTTGTAATATACATGTACCCTTTTGTATATTTAAATCTTTTCCTGAATGGCCAAGTCGTTATCTTTCCCTTCAATTTACCCGTGAGATGTTTCCACACTGTACACCTTTGTTGGCATACAGCCAAGCTGAATACCTTTCAGATTCCACTAATAATGCTTTCTATTCAAGCTACATTCCCGATGCACACATAAATGGAAGTCTTTACACTGGCATCCAGGCTTTATTCAGTTTGGTTTACGTAATGCAGTCAGTCTAGTGCAGCCTGGCTAACCATAACCCAACTTGCCATTGCACATTTCCAGGCTATTAGATCTTATGTGAATTTCCATATCTATTTATTATTCCGTCCATTTCACCATTTCAGCCTGTTTTATGGATATATATAAACGCTCATTCTACTCGACATCTTTCCTTGTTAAACTGTAGATACACAAAAAACTAGGGCTCAGTAAATATAAAAACCAAAATATGTATAGCATTGTTCACGCATGAGATAATGTATCAGCGAGTATGTTACGTAATATCATACTGATATTCAGAAGTAACCATTACTACAAAAAAAAAAAAAACAAGAAAAAAAACAAGAGGCTTAAGCAATTAATAAGTGAAGTAGAACATTCCTTGTAAAACTGCATTAATGACGAGAAATCTCATAACAAATATCATATTTATAGTTCAGTATATATAAAAGAAAAAACCCCCTTACACTTTCCCATAGAAATGCAATATTCCCCTTGTATGCGGCTTAGTTCGATAACTACCACGAGGATAAAGGAAAGAAGTAGGAAATACGTAGAAACTATTCTAGAAATAGCCTAAGGCTTATTGCCTTTTGTACAGCTGTCAATTCAGAGGTAATCCTTCCCCACAAAAGAAAAAAAAGGGAAAGCTTCAGATGACTATATAATCCTTTCCTACTTAAGAGTAAAGAAAAGACTTCGGAAGGCTGTCGGGTCACACTCTATATATGGACAGTACACGACTGTCAACTTATGGATTCCAGACATTTTATATTTTTCCTTGCTAGATTATTTTTCTTCATAACATCTCACATATTACACCCGAATGGTTATTTAATATATATTATTATTATTATTTTATTATTTTATTATTATTATTATTATTATTATTAATTTAAGGGAAATCAATGGCAGTCTGAATGCCTCTAAGCTTATACAGCGCCTTCTCAACTTACCGCATAAGTTTTTTCCTTCAAGCAGGTAAATTATAAAGAAGCTGAACGAAGTTCATTTATCAATTTACCCGACCTTTCGGTAGTCCACGCGACCATTTAGAGAGAGTGAGGGACACCAGATAAGGAATTGTATACTTTTCTTTTGTTGGGGGTTGGGGAGGATTGGTAAAGGCTGAAGATATAAGGATGAAATTAAAGGAAGTTGGAAAGTACAGGGGAGGGGGCCAGACCACGATATAGCAACGACAAGGTAGTCCCACTCTAGCGACGAATTTGGGACTCATTTGCGCATGTGATTTTGTGACGTCACACAAACCAGTCGAAGCGACAATTTACTGATGTAAAAATAAGGATAAATGCCTTTGTTACACTTTGAAATGCGATTTAATAAATATCCCTCCATAGATTTAAGCGGTGAATGCGGTTTTGGACATATGAAATATTGTAGATCATGTGAATATCGATATTGGAGAAATCGAATAGGCAAAATGTTGCACAAATCATTTTTTTTTTTTTTAAGAAATTGTGAACCCGAATTTTATCACAAAAAATAAACTATGTTAATTTAACAAAATACATGACTTGAGAGGCAGACTCGCGCCAACGGACAACTTACAAAAGCAAATAAACTTTAAAACAATTGATAACGACGTCCCAAATGCACACAACGACAAGAAAGGGAAGTAAGAAAAAAAAAACGGTCGAAAAACCCGTGACCTCAATCTCCAGGATCCCGTCAATCTCTTAAAAGTTTCACACAGAAAAACCTTATTTGTGCAACATTTCGCCTATCGATTTATCCAATAACGATATTCACATCAACTACAATATTTTATATGTCCAAAATCGTATTCATCGCTTAAATCTATGAAGGGATAATTGTTAAATAACATTTCAAAGTGTAACAGAGGCAATTATCCCTACGTTTCCATCAGTAAATTTTTGCTTCGACCGGTTTAAGTGACGTCACACATTATGGTCGGTTCCATAACAATATACTACACCGGACCTGCGCGTGGGACTACCTGTTGTTTCTATATCGTGGGCCAGACCACCTTACTACGTCATTTATTTAGAGAAATAGATTGGAAAGATAGCTGCGGTCATTATACATGGTTGAGCATGGATCTGCTTCAGGTGATTTTTCACATTCTTGATTATATATATATATATATCTATATATTCTATATATATAATATATATATCTATATATATATATATTTATATTTATATATAATATATGTATGTATATAACTATATATATATATATATATATATATATATTATATTATATATATATATATCTATATATATATTATATATTATAAAGTATAATATTACATAATATAATATATATATATATATATTATAAAGTATAATATTACATAATATATATATATATATATATTATAATAATATATATATATATATATATATATAATATATATATATATTATATATAATATATATATGTGTGTGTGTGTGTGTGTGTGTGTGTGCGCGTGTATAGATATGCTTGTGTTTTTATGCATTTTTAGACGAGTTTTACGTATAAATACAGCCTGACAAAACCTCTTTCATGACACAAGTAAAAAAAAGCCCTGTCAGTACATGAATGTAAAAAGTGTAGTAATTTTTCTCGTTCCAGCGAAAGAACCCTTTTCCATATTTCTATTAAATTCCATGCTTCCAGTAAGTTAGAGTCGATGTATTTCCCGGCGTTTCCTCAAAAAACGAGAAAAAACATTTCGCCATGATATATAATTTTATACTCACTATTTTTGTAGTTGTGGGGCAGCAGTGATATTGTTTAATAAATGATACATTACTTATATAATAACACTGCTAGTCTGAACACGATATCATTCTTAACAATAATTTTTATCTAATTTAAAGAATGCACATAATACATGACCTGCTTTACAGATTTGGATTTATTTATAGGGGGAATTTACTTCCAAACTGATTCCCTTATAAAAACTACTTCTAGCCACAATCTAGTCTGTTTCCATGAGTTTGCCTCATATCACCTACTACTTCTACTACTACTACTATAATAATAATAATAATGAAATAAATTATATAACAAATTGCATGGGAATACAGTGTAACAGACGTTTCTTTTCTTTTATTTATCCCGTAATTCCTCTAAATATTTTGTCTTCCCGAGACCATATTAGAATTATGATGATTTGAGATAACATAGGAGATGAGACATATTCACAACTGATTTGGGGCTAACAAGGTGGTTTTAGTGCACATTGATTGTTTGTAAAAATCCTAAACGTCATCGTGGGGATTGGAGGCTGTTACCGTAGAGCATAATTATCTTTCTGTGTATAATGAAAGTATAAAATCATTCATTGTTTTAATTAGATCCTCTAATTTAAGCTAACGGACTGAACACAATTTCCCAAACATCAAAGTATTCTGCCTTTCTGATTCCTCTTATCTTCTTAGAATTGTTACTCCCCTGCACTGGCATGTTAGTTTTGAATTGGTCCATATGACGTTAACATTTCGTCAGAGGAAATATATCAATATGAAACCATTTCACTCTGAGCCCCATTCGATTGAGCGACTCAAAGACGGCAAATAAAAAGGGAATAAAACAGGCAAGTTTATATGGAAAACTCGCGCCAGATGAATGTCTGAAAGCCAAATAGACCGAGGGTGTCATATCTTCCATACGTCTTGTAATATATTCTCAAAGCAAAAGCACTAAATCAGAATACACTCATACGAGTTGAAGAATACTCTGGTGATTCTGGTGTATGTTAAATCATTCTGAAGTTGGCAAACATTTTTTTCTTAGCAATATCACTTACAATACATTACTTTCTGTGACACATATATTATTGGATATCTGGCTTATCGTACATCATGGCTACAAGTATTTTTTTTCTCTATATCTGTGACAGGCATAATCATTTTAACTCAATTCTAGCAAGAATAAAAATTGAAAGATAATTGGCATAGAAAGATTTGTACAATGTAGTCAACACAGGAAAAGAATCTTGTAAAAATTTGTAAATTTGTTTGAATTGCACATATTTTTTTAAGGTATATTGCTTTCGAAAAGGAATATCCTCTCTCTGATTCATATATGTGTCAGATAGAGAAATGGCAGTGAAGGGAACTTGTTTGATAGTAAATCAGGAGAACAAGTTGAATGATGTAATAGTAAGGAGGGAGTAGCAAAATAATTTTTAATTGAAGAGCATGAGTAGAAAATGCTGCTGCTACCTAAATTAACCTACGTGATTTAGATAAATAGGAAATAAGCACTGCATACATACAGGCTGAAGCAAAATGAGAACTGGCCGATAGTTAAACGCAATAATACTGAAGCAGAATATACGGCACATTAAAAATTGAAGGATGGACTTAGAACCATCATGGAGTGTTCTGTGGGAATAAGAGAATGACAGTACTACACAACAGCAAGGGAATAGGAAAAAAGATTTTTAAAAATTAAAACTGAAGACTAAATAACAGCACGGGCTTGAAAAAGGAAATATCTGACTTCAACTCTGAGTCAGATATTTCCTTTTTCAAGCCCGTGCTGTTATTTAGTCTTCAGTTTTAATTTTTAAAAATCTTTTTTCCTATTCCCTTGCTGTTGTGTAGTACTGTCATTCTCTTATTCCCACAGAAACACTCCATGATGGTTCTAAGTCCATCCTTCAATTTTAATGTGCCGTATTCTGCTTCAGTATTATTGCGTTTAACTATCGGCCAGTTCTCATTTTGCTTCAGCCTGTATGTATGCAGTGCTTATTTCCTATTTATCTAAATCACGTAGGTTAATTTAGGTAGCAGCAGCATTTTATTTTCTTACTCTTTCATGCTCTTAAAATTAATTATTATTTTGCTACTCCCCTCCTTACTATTACATCATTCAACTTATTCTCCAGATTTACCATCTAACAAGTTCCCTTCACTGCCATTTCTCTATCTGACACATATATGAATCAGAGAGAGGATATTCCTTTTCGAAAGCAATATACCTTAAAAAAATATGTGCAATTCAAAAAAAATTTACAAATTTTTACAAAATTGTTTTCCTGTGTTGACTACATTGTACAAATCTTTCTATGCCAATTATCTTTCAATTTTTATTCTTGCTAGAATTGAGTTAAAATGATTATGCCTGTCACAGATATAGAAGAAAAGAAAAAATACTTGTAGCCATGATGTACGATAAGCCAGATATCCAATAATATATGTGTCACAGAAAGTAATGTATTGTAAGTGATATTGCTAAGAAAAAAATGTTTGCCAACTTCAGAATGATTTAACAAAAACAAATATTGTGAACCGATATCCAAGAAGACAAATGAGGAATCCAAGTAATAAGAAGGAAAACAAAGGTCAACTATAAAACATAAGTGTAAATCTTAACGAGAAATCTTGGTAGAAAACTTATTGCCTTTTATGGAATGGAAGTTCGAGAGAAAGGTGAAAGGGCAAAATTGATCGTCAAATAAATCGTGGAAATAGAAAGACGATGTCTGAAGAGAATGCAGTCTTCAATCGATGGAGTTTCCATCTTCCAGACTTGCTGAATGTGGAAGATTGAAGAAGATCTGAATAATGCAAGAGGAGGATAGGTTAACATCATTATAAGAATTCTATTGGGCATGACTATTGAGGATGTAAGGAGGTGTAATTTCAGGATGCAGAAGGAACCGGAGATTGTTAAGGCTATAAGTGAGATGTAGTGCATTGGTGACTGAATAAATAACAAAGATGTATAACGTATGTCCAGATACGAGAAAAGATTTCCAAGGAGAGAGTGACAGGAAGAAGTGCCTGATTATTGATGAGCAATGATATAGTACGTAACTGTAAGCATTATCGAAGATTAAAATGTTCTAACCCTTGTTTTTTTCAATCTGGTGGAAATGCATTCAGAGGTTCAATCTGGGGGAAATGCATTTAGAGGTTCAATCTGGGGGAAATGTATTTAGAGGTTCAATCTGGGGGAAATGTATTTAGAGGTTCAATCTGGGGGAAATGTATTTAGAGGTTCAACTCTGGGGGATTTGGGGGAAATGTATTTAGAGGTTCAATCTGGGGGAAATGTATTTAGAGGTTCAATCTGGGGGGAATGTATTTAGAGGTTCAATCTGGGGGAAATGTATTTAGAGGTTCAATCTGGGGGAAATGTATTTAGAGGTTCAATCTGGGGGAAATGCATTTAGAGGTTCAATCTGGAGGAAATGTATTTAGAGGTTCAATCTGGGGGAAATGTATTTAGAGGTTCAATCTGGGGGAAATGTATTTAGAGGTTCAATCTGGGGGAAATGTATTTAGAGGTTCAATCTGGGGGAAATGTATTTAGAGGTTCAACTGGGGGAAAATGATTTCTATAGAGTTCTAATCTGGGGGAAATGTATTTAGAGGTTCAATCTGGGGGAAATGTATTTAGAGGTTCAATCTGGGGGAAATGTATTTAGAGGTAGTCGGCAGCTTAAGGATAATCATCCGAATCTAATACATCTGAATAGCATTCTAATGTAATGAGGAAAAATAAATCATTTAGGAAATAAAAATCTAAAAATACTGATGGAGCGAAAAAAATTATATATAATTATGATTGCATGAAGTAAAAAAACAAGGACGTGTTGTGCGTGTGTAACGTCAATCGTCAGTAGTTTGTTGTATGTTTTGTACTCACAGAAAATACAGAACTGACGGTAGATAGTGATGAGGAACTGCTGACTAGAAAAGTATAGAAATATTTGAAAGAAGAGAAAGTGTAGAGTAGGAAAAAAAATATTAATATAGATCTTAGAACAGTATTAGCTGATTTGCATAAATGCTCATAAATATAATAGATAATGGTGTGATGAATGAAGTGATGCGCCTAAGAATACGTCAGCAAAACTGTTAGCAAAATATGTATAAATAATTGGGAAGAGACTTGGGTAACTTGAAATCAGTGGTCATTTGGGAATACTAACATCAGTAGGTTAGTAAAGAATATGTCGTGAAGAGAAGGAAGAGAGGAACATTAGTAAAGGGTGAATGGATGCAATGGAAGAGATATTTGGACAGAAGAGCATGAGTATCATGGGTGCTTGTGTGTATGATAAGGACGAGTATATAATTAAAAAGCTCTAGACAGATGGTGAGACAGAGGTATATGAAAAGCGAAGCTCGGACTGCAGAAATAAAGTACTTCTTGTCAGTACTACAGAAGAAATGAGCAGTGTGTTTGTTAAGACTTTATGAGGTGGGGCCTCAGTGTAAACGAAGTAAAATACTATGCAGAATTAAAAGTAAAAGGTACTTTGTATTTAGTAACACATGATGAGCTGCTGATAATGTCTTGTGGTCACGTCCATAATGCAGCTAACGCTGATAAAGCTTGGGTTAGCCCACAGGTCAGATAAACTAAACAAGGATTTATTGTACCGTAATGAGATCAAAGATGATGTATGATTCAGAAACAAGGGGATTTTTAGAAGGAAGGCGGAACAGAAGATGGAGCGAACAGAAATGAGAATGCTGCCGTGGATTTTGGGGGAAATGTGAGAGTGAAGAAATATGGAGGCGTGCGGAGAGGGTAAAGATTACTGATATGTTAAAAGAGTCAAGGGCATAAGGTAAGAACGAGTGAGGAGAAAGGATAGGGATAGAAGGTCGAGACTGAGATATATATAGCGTGACAAAGCGAGGGAGGATTCGGAGAGAAAGGGCTTAGCTGAGGAAAGTGTTTCTGAAATAAAAAGCTGGAGATGTAAAAAATATATTCATTATACAATTTTCGTGTATTTACAATGAACATATCATTTGAAAAATGACGTAGAAAATAACGTGGTTCAGAACAAAGAGTGGTAAAAGTCAATATGTTTTGTAAACAACCTCGTTGTGTAAACAGAAGTACCTACAGTGTACGCAAACAAGCCCGGACGCAATAACTCACAACACCTTATGTACTCATGTCTAATCATTTTCAAGAGCAGTGTTACACATGTAATAGAAATGTAATTAAATCTTGATAATATATCAGTCATCTATTTTTATACACGGATGACGTGGTTACTACGTTCCGTATAGCTGTGTATACAAATTTAAAAGGGGAAATTAGGGACGTTATTTATGATTAATAAACATACCACAGTTATTTACTGATTAAAATGCTAGTGTCAGTACTCGGTCTTAAACTGATTACATGGAATAATTAGATGCTGGTCGAGTAAACTGAAGAGTGAACTTGGTGAAATATAGTAAGTTAAAGTACAATCTAAGTTGACGAAGGGCTCCATTATTTGAATTAGGAAGCTAAGGAATCATTACAATAACTCCGAGGTGAGTTTTTGTCGGAATTTTAACAGCATTTTTTTCTGTACTGTAATGATAATGACTGCACACTTATTTTATGTTAGTTACAAAAACTAAACAAATACACGTACACCAACCGACTAGAAATAAACATGTAAGACTTGCGGAAGAATCATAAAACTCTAGCAGACTCCCAATTAGTTTTTTGGGTTACAGCATAACAGATACTTGTAGTGTTTATTGCATGTCTATATCACAAATGTTTTTACCAACATTCAGGTAGTATATTCATCTAGACACACACACACACACACACATATATATATATATAAACTATATATATATATATATATATATATATATATATATATATATATATATATATATATATATATATATATATATATATATATATATATAGATGTGTGTGTATATATATATATATATATATATATATATATATATATATATATATATATATATAAAAGAAACATCACTAAACTGTGTTCATATTACTTAGAGTATCACATACCGAACCATTACCCTGCATTACATGTTCTTGAAAATAATAAAATCTAAATAAAAATGAATATTTTAGTGACTTTTACATTTTTTTGGCCACTAGAATCTCTAAGGGATAGCTATACCTACATACTCTCATCCATTAACCTCATATCTCGAACGTCACTTACTTTGAAGAAGTTACCTTGAAATATGCGTATACAAACTGAGAGTAAGTTTTCACTTTTAGTTCCATGTTTCTATAATCATCAAAAGTAAGAATACGAAATTCAATTTGGCTGGTTTATATTTAGAAAAGTCGTTTTGAATATCATAAAAAATTAGATGTATTAAATCTTTCGATGTCTCTCCAAAAACAAATATCTACCCTGTTACACTTTCTCCTAAAAAAAGAAAAATAAACTCATTGACCATAAGTTATTCCTATCAGTTTGATGTTCCCAGTACCTTCAAGTAAAAGTGTATAAAATTCAATCCCGTTAACTTATATCCTTAAAATATTTAGAAGTAGATTCCAAAATACGCAAGTTGAGCATTATCCTTCATCTCCTAAAAAAAAATCCACTTTGTTTTTTTACACAGATAAACATTGGAGTAGACCAGGGTTGGGATAATTATCATAAAAGGCTTTTCGACGAACCATTGAGCCAAAATAAAACAACACATAGCTACCCTGTTATCCATCCCACGCCCCGCCCCCTAACCTCAAAAAAAAAAAAAAAAAAAAAAAAACAAAAAAAAAAAAAAAAAAAAAAAAAAGACATATGAACATAAGTTTTTCCTATCAGTTTGATATTCCAGTAACTTCAAGTAAAAGTGTATGAAATTCAACCCCCTTACTTTAAATACTTTACTTCGAAGTAGTTTCCAAAACATATAAGTAGAGCATTATCCCCTTTTCCTAAAAAAAAAAAATAATAAACTTTTTTACACAGATAAAAATTGGAGTAGGCCATGGCTGAGATAATTATCATAAAAGACTTGTCGACGAACCATTGAGCCAAAAAACAAACACATCGATGAGAGTTATTGCACATAATTGTTACCCATAACGTTGATGTAAATAGAAGGTCTGTAGCAAACGAGGCTAATTAACTGGTAATTGCGGCCTTTTGTTGTCTAATGCAAATGAACAATTAATTGTGCTTTATATATGGTTTTACCTAGACAGACGGCCTAAATTTAACCCGCCCTTAAGAGCGGACATAACCTAGTTTGTATGATACTGCTGTACATATCCAAACTTATTCATTACGCGTAAGTGAAATTGTATTAAAACATACATTTAAACATAATATATGAGAGCAAGTGCAACCAGATACCGTTGAATGTTGCTGAAAAAGAACACCTTGGTCTGTACTTTGAACGTTCTCCTCAAAAATGACACTAATAACGTCAGACTTACAAATACTTCGATACCTTGTCATTTTGTAACGTTAGACATTCTTGTCGGCTGTAGAAAAATAACAAATGTATACATATATATGTGTGTGTGTGCGTGTGATAATAGTCTCTAAAGTTTTTTCATTATCCGTCTATTAAACATGCAAGGTTATGAAAATTAAAATATTTCTATTTATGTCTTAAAGTATATTATTATTATTATTATTATTATTATTATTATTATTATAGTAGTAGTAGTAGTAGTAGTAGTAGTAGTAGTAGTAGTAGTAGTAGTAGTAGTAGTATAGTCCCCAAAGTGCAAGGGTTTCCATAACAAATGCTGCGAGGCCCCCAACAAGAAAAAATACAAATCAGAGTAAAAAATTCAACATTAATTTTAAATTATTCAGAAACCAAATAAATACATTAAACTGAGAAATAGGGCTCGTGCTCACAGTCTGAACTATATTACAATCATTCTACTACAAGGCTAGGAAGATCCTTCCATAATTTGGCCAGAGTTGGAATACAAACCTCTGGAAAATTTTGTGGGTCCAAACCTCATAAAACAGAAAAGGAAAGTCATATGAATTACACTAGAACGCTTATAGAACGTGCATAGTTAATTGAATAATTGAGACACCGATTATTGAAAATATCTGCAAATTGGGAATTCATATGTGAACTCATGTCCTATTCATGCGGGATAGCCTGAAATTTCAATTCAAATATCCGACAAATGCTGCGAGAAACTTTGGAATATTTCTGTACAGGGGTCTAAAACTGGTCTAACATTGTCCCCCTGGTATGAGCAGAGCTTCAGTTAAAAGACAAAAATGGATTTCAACTAAAACTTTTTCTCACGTCGTCTAAGATACGAAAAGGTTTTCCTCACCTCAATAAGATTAGTGTCTCGCCCGTTCGATTTTCGTGTCCTTTTTCTTTTCCCCATTTTCATGACTTTTGGTAAATTACACAGTCTGCCCGTCAGCGGGTGGCAGTAATCCGAGCGAAGGAGTATGTGTCTCCACACACAGACCTGCATACGTCATGCAGACTTTCTTCGCATTAAGGAGATTTGTGTTGCTCGCTGATTGCTTTTTGTTGCAAGCATTTATTCTTGTCTGCTTTACTGTTCTGCCTCGTTGTCGCCTTCCATCTGGATTCCTGACTTACAAGGTTTGTTTATTCATCTGCTTTAAGTTTCTCAAGCACAGATTTCAGCCTTAATTATCTCAGTCTTACTTTTCATTCGTAAATATGTACATCATTATTAGAAATGATTAATGTGAGACCGTCCTAATTTTTTAAGAATAAAGAAAAACTAAGTTGTCGCGAAACTGATGCTTTTTTACGGCATTTTTGTCTGAAATAAACAGTTCTTGTTTTTTTAGGGAATCTTCAACTAAAAATTTACATTTGTTCTATTGGCGATTACAGTGACTCTTTACATGCTTTATCTCTGCCGGGCATAATCTTTTAAAAATAAAGAAAAACTAAGTTATTGCGAAACTGATGCTTTACAAAGCATTTTTGTCAGGAAGAAAAAGTTCTTGTTTTTTAAGGAAACTTCCACTAAAGATTTACATTTGTTCTCTTGGCGATTACGTTGACTCTTTCTTTACATGATTTACCCCTGCGTTTTACGATTAAAAACTAAATATGAATGTTTTATATATTTCTTCTGGAACTTCAGATACATCAGTAAGAAAAGTTAAGCCTCGGGAGAATTTGTCACCATAGAAAATTTGTTGATGAAAATTCACAAATATTATAATGTAATTAACAGCTGTTTATAAGTTACTTCATAATAGTTTTGCCATAAATTACAAGGCATATACAAAAATATGCCGTAAGAATCAGGGGGAAAACAAATCCTCAGTGTTCGGTACACAATGTCATTAATAGTTTTCAAATAAAAATCTAATTGAATTCTTTTTTTGCAGAGCAAATATAAAATACATGGTAGCTCTAGCATAGTATATTAAACTCCTCTCTTCGATATTCATTTGCTCTTTAACAAGAGAATGAAGTTATATTAAACTCCTCTCTTTGATATTCATTTGCTTTTTAACAAGAGAATGAAGTTATATTAAACTCCTCTCTTCGATATTCATTTGCTTTTTAACAAGAGAATGAAGTTATATCAAACTCCTCTCTTTGATATTCATTTGCTTTTTAACAAGAGAATGAAGTTATATTAAACTCCTCTCTTCGATATTCATTTGCTTTTTAACAAGAGAATGAAGTTATATTAAACTCCTCTCTTCGATATTCATTTGCTTTTTAACAAGAGAATGAAGTAAATGGCCTCAGAAAACCCGATAGAGAAACAAGAGAAAATCATCGTAAGAGCAAAAACAACTGTTAGAATTTCCTCTCCAACGAAGGAAGGATAAGACTCCAAAACTGAAGGGAAAAATTAGACAACATGTCTGAATTATCCTGTTTCTTGCAGGACTTCGTGGTCGTTTTTATGTTATCTCACATAATAATACCAAACTCTAGAATTCTATCATCTCTGTTTTACCTGATTCGTCCCATCATTTATCTTTTAAACCCTATTCTCGTTATTCACCTTTGTTTTAACGATATGAAAAATCAGGTTCCAGATACAGCTGGCTATTGCATAAACAAATACCTTACAGATGTAACTGTTTTTTTTTTTTGTACTCTCTCTCTCTCTCTCTCTCTCTTATTTCGGAATACATTTTTTCTCCTGGGTCGCTTTGGAGATTCATATACGAAAATATATTTAATAAAAAAAATACAGGATGCGATTCTGCTTGCAATGGTACGAACGAATGAAATATTGATTACTTAACATGCCTTGCATGAGATCCTGGGGCAGGTTATCAGTCTAAATTTCATCGTCTCGCCTACGTATTTCGAAAGGACATTTGGTAAACCACTTCTGGTTATCTTTTCTTCGTTTGCCTTAAACTAATATAAAGTGAAAAAGCTGACCATGTTTCTAAGAGGCTGAACAACATCTGAAAGAATTAGAACGGAAGCAATTCTTTAACTTTTTTTTCTTTTACTGTAAAACTACATCATTCTATGATCAAATACGGTAACATGGATCATCCTTTCTTAATTAGAGTACTTTCCTGGTGAAAAAAATTAGCCATACAACTAAAATTAAAATACAAATCAGTCATTTTCTACCTTCATGGGAAATGCTTTGTACTCTACCTCCTCTATTAAATGATAGTCTACATGCTTCTCCTTTTCCCATTCCTAATGATATTTATTGTTAGTTCTGTTTTCCTTTATTAATCCATTACAATGCGAAATTAACTGGTTTTAGATGTAACAATAATAAGGCTGCTTAAAATTACAAATATTATGTGTTACTTTGTGAAGCTTAAAAGTATGTGAAGTCCGGGACAATGTATGGACAGACACAAGGAATAGTTATGGAAGGTTTGCTGGTTATCTATGAAGAATAAGGAGAGAGAGAGAGAGAGAGAGAGAGAGAGAGAGAGAGAGAGAGAGAGAGAGAGAGAGAGAGAGAATTAATTCAAAATTGTTAAAAACTAAGAGTTCAATGAATGCATATTTTCTAGCAACAGTAATGACTAGAGCAAGGGGAACATAATATAAAAATTCTAGCACAAGGAAGGAAAAGTGAAATTTTGGCAATTAGGCAAAGAAATTGGCAGAGATTCGGAGACAGTCCAGCTGAAACTCCTCAGACCAGAATAACATACGATCCAGTCTAGGTGCCTTGCCAATTTTTAAAGAGGAAAGAATCCTTGTGACACTCGCTGTGAAACTATAAAAATACTGAAGATGCAGAAGTGGCAAAGAAGTTCTTTTGCAAATAGTGTGGGATATTTTAACTGAAAGAAGGAGTTATCATGAGTGCAACGTTAAAAGTGCCTAATGAGATGATGTACAATACTTAACTTTCAGACGATTAACAGTTGATATACTCATTCATTAGGGAAACAAAGCCAGTAAAAGAATACTTGCTGTAGAGATTTACATATATTTTTACCATATGAATGTGTCACACAGCCAACAATGACGCCATTGAGATCATCATCCCAACTAATTGGGAATAAATAAGGGACCCAGCAAAGAGAAGGAATAGTTGAAAGATCTCCAATGCATGCTTTTGTTGTGTGTTTGGCGTTTGTAAACAGATCGTGAGAAACCTAGCTGTTTTGTTCAACGTACCAAGCACCAATAAAGGTATGTGCAACACCAATGAAATCAAGATTTCATTTTCCAAAGTTCACGCGTTCAAAGTCGACGGCCTAATATAGAACAAAGTATTCCTTAATAAGGAAAAGACCCCGTCTGTTTTCAGAATTCGAACACATCAAGCATTTAAGGTAAAGGTGAAGATGGATTTGCGTGAGGCGATACTTATTAAGGTCGTGTTCTTTTAACCCTGAATTCACTGACATGAAAACAACTGATTTTACTTAAAATTCGCAGGAATGACACATGCAAACCACACAATTTCTCTGCAAAATTATGATTCACAGTTCTTTACGTTGACACTGACATAAGCTTTCGGTTAAACATTCAAGTTTTTATAGTCTGTAAACCTATTTGTCTGTTAACAGCTGATCATATTTCTCCCTTCAAACGTTTATTCTTACATTTTACACTGCCACCATTGATAAAGTATACATACATACATAGTACATATACACACTGTTTATATATATATATATATATATATATATATATATATATATATGATATATATATATATACCATAGATATACATACACCACCACACACAACACACAAACACACACACAACACACACACACCACACACACACACACATATATATATGTATATATATATATATATATATATATATATATATATATATATATATATATACACATAGATATACATACACACACACACACACACACACACACATATATATATAGATATATATATATATATATATATATATATATATATATATATATATATATATATATATATATCATTAAACGCAAAAATCGTATGAAATCTGTAACATTACGCTTCGAAACAACTCCAGAAGTTTGTATGAATTTCGTTTAGTACCTTCTTTATGCATTGGACGTGACTAAAGAATTCAGAAAAATTAAATTTTCCTGAATAAACGCCATTGCAAGTCGTTTGCACACTGAGTAATTTTACTGCTAGTCATTAGGAAGAAAAATTATACGGGTAGCGCTTATTAATGAGGTGAAAAGTTGATACCTACAGACATATTCCAAGGAAACTGTTACCCCCAAGTGAGATTGCTGTTGGTGATGTACGGAATATGAGCCTATAAATGAAGCCATTAGAAAAATGTCTTTACAATCTATGCATTAGTTTCATATCTCTGGATATGGGTTTGGAAATTGGACGGCAGTGGATTTTTTTTTTATGTGGCTTGGAGTCATATACCTCCCCCCCCCCCCCAACACCCCAATTCCAAGACTGAGCCCCTTGTGATGTCACACTATGCCCATTCCTTGTGATGTCACACTATGCTCCATTCCTTGTGATGTACACTATGCTCCATTCCTTGTGATGTCACATGCATTCCTTGTGATGTCACGCTCCATTCCTACCTACAAGCAGTCAGGCATGACACGAATGTGGAGAGGCAAGACCTTAATACATAGATAGTCTCTGTAACCAGATTTATGAAGAAACACAACAACCACATAATGAAACTGTTCAATAAAAACAGATAACTTTAAATAGTATGTACTACTATTTGTAATAGTAGCAGCATTAACCTTAGAGTACGTTATTTAGGTAGCCTATTTAAATGCCACTGAGCATGCATACTTGAACGGTACTATTTAGATTCTAGTTTCAGTCTAACCATTTAAGACTATAACTGGTTCACTTAAGGTAGATTCTTGGATAAGCCCTATTCTCACGAGACGTTAGTTTGGCGGCCTCTGATTGGCTGGGAGCTGCCTACCTCCCGGTACCAGCCAATCAGCGGCCGCCAAACAAACGTCAAGCGAGAACAGGGCTCATCCAAGAATCTACCTTAAGTGAACCAGCTATAGTGAAAAGTATTTTTCAAACGGAGGTAACGTCTAGATATATGTGCAGCTATAAAAAAAAAGTAGATTCACATCGACCGTGCATTTGATGTCTAGGCCAGTCCCTTACGACGCTCCTGATTGACTGTGTTGATAAGCCAATCACAGGGCTGGAAACTCTGTCTCTCTCGAAAGACTGAGAGTTTCCAGTCCTGTGATTGGCTTATCAACAGCCAATCAGGAGCGTCGTAAGGGACTGGCCTAGACATCAAATGCACGGTTGATGTGAATCTACTATAGCAGTAAAATAACCAATTTTCCTCCCGCCGAGTAATGTAATATTAATAACTGAATTAATGTGTCCTAGCACATTAGGCAAAAAATCTATGAGAACTGCTGAACTGAACGAGTACCCCTTGTTAATGAGTTTTTATTTATTTTGTAATTATTGTTTATTCTATCTTCGATAAATACATTTTTTTTAAATACAGGAAGTGAACGCATACCGGGGAAACGATACACGTTAAAATTAACATAAAATATTAAAATTAATATAGAATCTTATACAACTTTTATTTGCCTAACTTTTGTTTAGGCAAACAAAAAATTTACAAAATTCTATGTTAATTTTAACATCAGTAAAAAGTTTCAGGAGAGTAAACTTTGATGGAGATATAAGTAAAACATAGAAGGAAAGACGAACATTTTTGATTTCCTGAGCTACGTGCGAAAAAAAAAGATGAAGAAATTCTCAGCACATAGAACGGACACGCCATTTCGTGCTACAGCATTATATGATGGGCAAGATAAGTATACAGCCACATACTACAAACTACTTCCTAGTTAGCGTAGCGCAAAATTCGTTTATGCTTATTCGCGGCATTTTCAAATAAAGAAGATCGATGTTCTCAAAGAGGAATTATAAATATTCATTGGTTAACGCAGCTCGTTAATGGAAAATCTGTCATAGAAGTATCTTCACCCTTTTCTAACCGGAACCAGGTTGGGTCATCACAAGAGATAAGGACATGTGTTGATGAGCAGCCCCACCTGAGGTGGCAGACACCTGTGTTAAGAGGAAATTATACAACATCTGCTATGAGGAAACAAAATAGCTTGACATTATCTTCAGAGGTAACATGGTAACAAGGCTGCTTGCGAAATTATGCTTTATTAGATGCTGTCGGCGCTAGGATAAATGACAGTATTCAAGATACTGATGATATAAAAATTCTAGGAATTCGAAGGAAGAGAGTAGGACTAGCAAAGTCATACTGCTGATGTAAACACTTCTATGAATTCCAAGACAGAGGGAAGGACTAACAAACTCATACTACTGATGTCAAGACTTCTAGGAATGCCAGGGCAGAGGATAGGCCTAGCAAACTCATACTGCTAATGTAAACACTTCTATGTAGGAATACCAAGGCAGAGGGTAGGACTAACAAAATCACACTGTTGATGTAAACGCTTCTAGGAATATCAGGACTGAGAGTAGGACTAAAACAAAACTCATACTGCTAATGTAAACAATTCTAGGAATTCCAGTGCACAAGGTAGGACTAAGAAATTCATGGTGCTAATGTAAACAATTCTAGGTATTCCAAGGTAGAAAGTAGGACTAACAAACTCATACTGCTGATGAAAACACCTCTAGGAATACCAGGGCAGAGGATAGACCTAGCAAACGCATGCTGCTAATGTAAACACGTTTACGTAGGAATACCAAGGCAGAGGGTAGGACTAACAAAATCACACTGTTGATGTAAACGCTTCTAGGAATATCAGGACAGAGAGTAGACTAACAAACTCATACCGCTGATGTAATCAATTCTAAAGTGATTACTAGCAAACTCATCTCTGAGAGACAACAGTTAAGACTTGAAAGAATAATAGTTTTTTTGTTTTTGTTTATGCATCGATAACAGAAGACAAATATTCAAGAAACAATACATTCTTACATTTTGATGTGGCTGGCTGAGCATGTAACTGAAACTATTTGCCATCAAAATTGCAACTAGTTTCAGCCAGAATTACAAAAGTAATTATTGTTTATTGTAATATCGTGCAGAACTCTTGCTGAATATTTTTTCGAATGAATTATAGTTAAATCTTTCCTTAAATCTAAGATATCTGAAGCTAGACTGAAATTGTATTGCTTCTCTCGACTGTTTTGTAAAGATTTATTGAACATATCATTTTCAGAAGAAAATCGGTCGATGTAGAATTAATTCTATTAAATTTACTTACTTGATTCCCTTTACATATAAATATGTTTCAAAGAAACATTAGTGAAGAAAGGTACAAACTCATGAAAACCTTATCAATAGACAACTGAAGCACAATGAGTCGAGATGACGTGCATTCTCTAAGCAACTAGTCCCAAGTTCAGTCTTATAAGCCGATTAGTGTATAGTTATAAAAGTCGAAATTGCTTATGCAATTCAATACATTTATTTTTACAGTTCCCCACACAAATAAGAAAACATTGTTGATACACAGTTCCATGTATAATGGCCACTCTCTCTCTCTCTTCTCTCCATGACGAAAAAAACATCGTTATCTGAAACCAACGAATCATAACGTAGATTGTTTCTTCACTCAATACCAGACTGAAAGTTCAACAGAACTTTATTGATGAGGCAGCGTTAACGAAAAACTACGTTCAGCTTCGATAGGTTAGATATTGAGCCACCGGTGTTCCTGATATTTCCTGAAGAGATCGCGTGTTAAAACATTACACAACGCAAACGCTATCTATCACTTGTCAGACCGGAACCTAGTTTCGTACGCGGAAGTAGTGTGAAAATTTGCTTGTCGACTGCACGAAACTTTCTCCACTCATCTGTACTCTTAGATTTTTTTTAGGCATATATTCTATATAAAAAGGGATTCATTACCATTTTCTGGAAAACTTTTCATGGCTGAATAAAATCAAGAAGGCTTCCGCTTAGCACGCAATCCCGAGGAGGTGGAAATTATTTATAGCCGAACACCTGTCAAACCAGACGGGTTCGGGATATATAGAAATATCGCTTACCACTCAGGTTGTCTCCCTCTTCGAAAGTGCAGCGTTCTCTAGACTCAGCTGCTGCGAGTCTCGTCGAACGGGCGCAAGTTATACTCCTTCAAGATTTGTTGCTTAATATTATCATCACCACTGAGTGTAAACACGATTTTCTCAGCTATAGCAGATGCTGATCTGGAGTCAGCATGAAGGAGATGGCGAAGATGCTTTTCCTGGCCCTACCACTAATGGTAGGGGTACTTGTAAGTTAAAAACACGTTATTTTTTGTTTATATTTTGCTAACACCTAATACCAGACAACAGGGTCTCAACTCAGAAATTATGAACTCTGTGCTATATGGCTAATATTAGCAACTACTGTTCCTAGCTGCCAGGGAATCGCACATCAAAAGCAGTATTCATTTTTTTTTTTTTTTTTTTTTTTGCTTCATTACCTAAAACGACACCGAGAAATTATGTGCGATTATTTAGATCAAATGAAAGTACAGTTCTGACTGACATCCTCTCGAGGCTGCTTGCAAACCGCTGGTCTTTCTGACGACAAAAGCTCAAGAACGCTGGAGGAACTGGTTGATTGCTTTTGGCATGATGGCGGCACAATAGCTGTGGCTAACATTGCAAGATTGTATATATATATACATACATATATATATATATATATATATTATATATATATATATATATATTATATTATATATATATATATATATATATATATATATATATAATATATATATATGTGCGTGATATATGTGTGCGTGTGTGTAGTTTTTAAGCATGATAATTTCTCCCATGAGAGGCAGTGATGCCACATCGTTAAATTTCAGGTAATTTTCCAATCCTTTTTTATCCTTATTCATCAAATTTTTTTTCCGAAAGATATTGCTAGACCTATACGAATGCGCAAGGGTCTTCGGTGCTAGAAACGCGTGTATGGATACAACTTGCTAGTGACCCAGCCACATAGTAGATGTACTATGTAGAAATGGAAGGGAAATGGGACAGTTTTATGGAGGTGAAAGTTGTAGGTATACTGATTAGAGGTAGTCCTACTAGTATCACTTTGGATCCTGGTATCAAAGAAAGTACAAGTACGTTTCGTTTAGGCTGGTTTGGGTAAGACCGAATGGGGAGGAGAAAAAGTCGCAATTTTCAATGATATACAGGTAAGACAGTACCAATTTGTCTACCTGTATTCGTCAAAATATGCTGCCTAGGATAAGACTAGGACGCAAACAAAACCGTTCTTCTCCCAGGGCAAGTCCTTAAATCAGGAAGGAAATAATAGCAAAGGCCCTTCGTTATAAACACAAGATATGATAACTGGAAGCTCGTTATTGTTTTGCAAAACGAAGTTCAGTACCTGCGCGAATAAATCTTGAACACTATACTCTTCTTTGAACTTTTATGAAAATATCTTTGAATCTTCTTGGCCATTTTAAATAACCTTGCGTCATTATAGTAGTTGAAGTTTGTTTAAAGGTATATTTTTATCGATATGAAACTCTTCAATTCTAGTGGACATCTTCATCAGTATATAGGTTCTCCCGGTGTTTTTACATAACACGATCACTTATTAAATTCAGAATCTACAGACCCATTTTCGACTTGCCATAAATTGGGTACCTTTATTCACTCCAGCGAGGGATTTAGCATATTTCCACATTAGCTTAATGCTTCCTGGGACAACTAATCGCAGTTGTTCAACCGAGTTCATTTTTTGTTTTCTTTGTTTTTTACCCATATTTGAAGCTGTATCAATTTGTGCTAAACATTGATCAGTGACTGCAGATGTGACTTTGCTTATTACAGAGGCAAGAAGCTGAAACAGTCTAAATTTTAATTTGCCATTGCATTACCTCCCAAATCAGTAATTTAGTATTTGTACGTATTCTTGCCGCTTCTTTTTTCTGTCTATGTTAAGGTCATTTATTTAATTCTTCGGTGTTGCATTAACCGAATTTTAGACAACAGTTTCGTCGTCCAAACTTTGGACAAAGAAACATCGTGCAGACGCGACAACGCATACAAATGTTGAATGCCGGAAGCATATTGTAATAGTATTTGCAAGACAAAGGAACAGAAACTCCCAAGATGAATCACATTGGATGCTGGCCAAGAAGACGGCAGACTGCGAAACGAAATGTTAAACATTAAGAATTACTGGAGTTTTCATTTTAATTTTTAGTATTCTTATGCGTGACAACTGAATTTACTTATGCTGAATCTGCACATATGATACGGTATATTGAATTCAGTTATGTGAGCCTTTGAATTAAATCTTGGAATTATATGAGTTATTTCTTCAAAGGAATGACTCATCTGGAGATACGTCTAACAATTCTGCACCAGTGGAAAAATTGCTTGCATGTATAGAGGCTTGGACCAAATTCCATTAGTGTTTCCAGAACATTAATTATAATTGTTTTATCTTTAACTATATTCTATTTGCATTGCCGAAGTCTTTCGTCATTTGCCTGAGATTACAAACAAGGAAAAGAGCTTGTCACAGAGTATAAAAACAATCTGCTGAAAGAAAAAGTTGGTAGCTGTCCATGATTTCATTTTCGTTTACTCGGGGAAAGCCTAAGAAGTCTAAAATACGTGTTTCACCTAGAGTTAAAGATACAGGAATTTTAGGATATGATATTTATGATTTAATCATTAGAATGAAAATGTAAAAAATAAATAATGTGCATGTTAAATATTACAGAAAAATTATTTATAATAAAATGTATCGCATTTATTTAAATTTTCGTTGGTGAAACAACACTATTTGACCGTAGATTTTAACATGCGGCCCGAATTAGCAAGAGGTCGGATCACGCCTTTTTCTTACGTGCAGAGAGAGAGAGAGAGAGAGAGAGAGGAGAGAGAGAGAGAGAGAGAGAGAGAGCTATTAGGTAATAACTGTCATACTTAAGAGAATATAAGTAGATGATGACAGATTAAAATATGCTCTTCGCAGGAGTATAACATTATTGATGTGAAATGCTGACTCAAAGTAATTGGCATCCACTGATTTGCTCTCCACTAGCTTCTACATTTTGTAATTACTCTGTTCTCTTCATTTATTTCTCCGCTCTATTATGCTTGTATCCCATAGTCATTACTTGCTACTCCTGGTTAGGATTATTTTGACCTTTCATATATCCTTATCTATACGTCTATAACTATAATCCTACACTATCCTATTATCCTTATTTCAGGCCTCTGCATCTGCTGAGAAAGAAGTAGATGAAGTTCCTGAGGAATCCAAACTTGTTAAGTTCTTCCCTGAGAACTTAGGCTTACCTGACCCCCTTCTTCCAGTGAGGAATGTAAGAGCATTCCCCAACGTGCAAAAGTCCAAAGGTATCTACTATCTTTATCTGTCACCCTTTTCCCATCTTTTCAACATTTCTTCTCATTGTTATGTGATCATGTTACTTCATTAAGAATCATATTTTAATTTTTTTGCTGTTTTCTTATACATTGTTATAGAACTCCTGGGATATTTATTGTTCCTTTCCATTTTCTTTTTATAGGAACGTTATTAGAGGAGAGAAGCAGAGATAGAAGAGAGCAGAATCAGAAGAAGGAAAAGGAGAAAAGTCAAAAGACACAAAGGGGTCCCCAAGGCAAATCA
Source organism: Macrobrachium nipponense (assembly GCF_015104395.2). Taxonomy (NCBI): domain Eukaryota; kingdom Metazoa; phylum Arthropoda; class Malacostraca; order Decapoda; family Palaemonidae; genus Macrobrachium; species Macrobrachium nipponense. The sequence goes on from NC_061110.1 coordinate 104,165,393, forward strand.
TCGGAGAACAGAAAGAAAATACCAAATAAGGGACCAGCATTTAAAAGAAAATCCAGCTCTCAAGTGAAGAATGTTAATAAACAAGGCACTGGTCAAAGGAAACCAATAGTTAGAAATAAAGACAGAAATGGTAAAAAGAATGGTAAAGATCGTAAAGAGAAAAAGAAAAGGAAGAAAAAGAAGAAAGGCAATGGCAATAATGGAAAGCCTAATAAAGGCAAAGATAAACCTGACAAGAACAATGGTGAAAAGCCAGATTTGGAACATAATAAATACACGAACGTCGTGCCATGGATAAGCATTTCTGAGGTTGTCATAGATAAACAAGGAGAAACCTGTCCTACAAATTCGGTGTGTCAGCAAATGGGTGGCCACTGCGTTCATTTTGAACTTGCAAATGTCTTCAACTGCGATTATGTTTACAACAACTGTGATGGCTCTGACTGTCGTTGCTGTGTTGGTGGCAAACTTGCAAACGGAGGTTCTGGTAACCTTGTGTCTGGTGCAGAAATTGCTTCCGGAAACGATAACCAGTGGCGCTACTGTGACTTGACCTCTCAGTGCTACCAGCCAGGTGAGGCATGTGTCAGTGCAAATGTAGCCAACTCTTACAACTGTGACAGTATTTTGAATACATGTGGAAGTGACTGTTACTGTTGTATTGGAGGAAAACTTGGCAACTCACATGTTGGTGGTCAAGCTGGGGGAGGAGGAGCAGGAGGAGGAGGTTCTGGAGGAGCTGGGGGAGGGTCTGGAGGGGCAGGAGGTTCTGGAGGAGCTGCAGGAGGGTCTGGAGGGGGCGGAGGAGGTTCTGGAGGAGCTGCAGGAGGGCTGGAGGGGCGGGAGGAGGAACTGGAGGGGTAGGAGGAGGGGCAGGAGGAGGTTCTGGAGGAGCTGGAGGGGTAGGAGGAGGGGCAGGAGGAGGTTCTGGTGGAGCTGCAGGAGGGTCTGGCGGAGCTGGTAGTGGTGGAGCTTCTGGAGGAGGAGGAGGAGGAGGAGGAGCTGCTGGAGGAACTGGAAGCGGAGGAGCAGGTGGCGGTACCTCAGGGGGAGCAGCTGACGGTGGTACCTCAGGAGTAGTAGCCAGTGGAATATGCGCACGTACTTGGAAGTGCTCCAGGAAAGGAGGTGAATGCCGAGATACCTTCTTTAACGACTGCAGAAGGACTCTGAATAAATGTGGAAGGGGAACATCATGCAAATGTTGCATCTTAGCAGCAAATCAAGGTGAGTCACCAGGAAGCTTGGTAAAAAAAAAAAAACTGCAAAATACTGAAACAGATATCTTTGTCTTATATTCAAGTGAAAATGAATGAATCTCTCTCTTAAAAAAAACGTCCTTTTTTAAACTGTATCAAGGAGGGTGCAGGCAGAAAAAACGTTGCTTTCAAGCCGGAGGTACATGCAGGAATCAGTGCAATGTAGGCGAATCTCAACAGGGACGATGCAAAAGAGGCTGCGTGTGTTGCGTGCCAAGTAGGTGCAAGCTATTGCAATTTCTATACCATTTCGAAATTTGAAATATACCATAAAACTTAACTTTACGTAAGCAACCTCATCAAACTTAACATGTATGATGTATGGTAAAATATGTTTATTCCAGGCCTGATTTGGTTTCATATTTACAAGATTATAATATATTATTAAGAATACATCACCCACTGGATCGAAATACATATAGTCAAGTCTCTCTCTCTCTCTCTCTCTCTCTCTCTCTCTCTCTCTCTCTCTCTCTCTCAAACGAGGAATACGCATTAAAATGTATATATGTATGTATATATGTTTTTATGTATAATATATATGATACACATACACACACACACACACGTGTGTGTGTTTGTATGTATATTCACAAACATATCCAAGTGTGTGGATAGGGGATGGGCACTAATATATTTAAAACTGCTAATACTAGAATAAATCTCAGAAAATAATTTTTCTTTGTTTCAGCAGCAGTAGGATCTGGAGGCAGACTGGAGGTAGTTTCGCAGGGAGGGTTCAGGGAGGGGCAGGGAGGAGGTTCAGGAGGGGCAGGAGGCGGTTCATGGAGGGGCAGGAGGGAAGGAGGAGGGTTCTGGAGGAGCAGGAGGAGGTTCTGGAGGAGTTGCAAGGAAGGTTTCAGGAGGGGCAGGCGAGGGGCTAGGAGGCGGTTCTGGGAAGGGAAGCAGGAGGAGGTTCTGGGGCGGGAAGCTTGCAGGAGGGTCTGGAGGGGTAGGAGGAGGTTCTGGAGGAGGATCTGGAGGGGCAGGAGGGGTAGGAGGAGGTTCTGGAGGAGCTGCAGGAGGGTCTGGAGGGGCAGGAGGTTCTGGAGGAGCTGGAGGAGGGTCTGGTGGGGTAGGAGGAGGTTCTGGAGGGGTAGGAGGAGGTTCTGGAGGGGCAGGAGGAGGATCTGGAGGAGGGTCTGGAGGAGCTGCAGGAGGGTCTGGAGGGGTAGGAGGAGGATCTGGAGGAGGTTCTGGAGGGTAGGAGGGATTCTGGAGGGGAGTTCGGGAGGGGCAGGAGGAGGTCTGGACGGAGGTTTCTGGAGGGGTCAGGAGGAGTTCTGGAGGAGGTTCTGGAGGAGGTTATAAGGGGCAGGAGGATCTGGAGGAGCTGCAGGAGGGTCTGGAGGGGTAGGAGGAGGATCTGGAGGAGGGTCTGGAGGGGTAGGAGGAGGATCTGGAGGAGGTTCTGGAGGGGTAGGAGGAGGTTCTGGAGGAGGTTCTGGAGGGGCAGGAGGATCTGGAGGAGCTGCAGGAGGGTCTGGAGGGGTAGGAGGAGGATCTGGAGGAGGTTCTGGAGGGGTAGGAGGAGGTTCTGGAGGAGCTGCAGGAGGGTCTGGAGGGGTAGGAGGAGGTTCTGGAGGAGCTGCAGGAGGGGTCTGGAGGAGCTGGAGGAGGGTCTGGTGGGGTAGGAGGAGGTTCTGGAGGAGGTTCTGGAGGAGCTGCAGGAGGGTCTGGAGGGGCAGGAGGAGGATCTGGAGGAGGTTCTGGAGGGGTAGGAGGAGGTTCTGGAGGAGCTGCAGGAGGGTCTGGAGGGACAGGAGGTTCTGGAGGGGCAGGAGGTTCTGGAGGAGCAGGAGGAGGGTCTGGAGGGGCCAGGAGGAGATTCTGGAGGAGGTTTCTGGAGGGGTAGAGGATCTGGGAGGAGCTGGCAGGGGGAGGCTGGAGGGGTTAGGAGGAGGATCTGAGGAGGTTTCTTGGAGGGGGTATGGAGGAGGTTCTGGAGGATGGGGCCGGAGGGTCTTGGAGGGGTAGGGAGGAGGTCTGGGGAGGAGCTGCAGGAGGGTCTGGATTTGGGAGGCAGGAGGAGGATCTGGAGGGAGGTTCTCGGAGGTGGGTAGGAGGAGGATCTGGAGGAGGTTCTGGGAGGGGGGAGGTAGGAGGAGGTGGTCTGGAGGGGACAGGAGGATTCTGGAGAGCTGGCAGTGGAGGGTCTGGAGGGGTAGGAGGAGGATCTGGAGGAGCTGCAGGAGGGTCTGGAGGGGTAGGAGGAGGATCTGGAGGAGGTGGAGCAGGGTCTGGAGGTGCAGGAGGTTCTGGGGGAGCTGGGGCAGGACCTGGAGGAGCTGCAGGAGGGTCTGGAGCGGCAGGAGGAGGATCTGGAGGGAGTGGAGGTAGTGCTGGAGGAAGTGGAGGGGCTGGAGGAACTGGAGGAGCTGCAGGAGGGTCTGGAGGAGCAGGAGGCGGTTCAGGAGGAGCTGCAGGGGGGCCTGGAGGGGCAGGAGGTTCTGGAGGAACAGGGATAGGGTCTGGAGGGGCAGGAGCAGGGTCTGGAGGAGCTGCAGGAGGGTCTGGAGCGGCAGGAGGAGGATCGGGAGGGAGTGGAGGTAGCGCTGGAGGAAGCGGAGGATCTGGGGGAACTGGAAGTGGTTCTGGAGGAACAGGAGGTGGAGCTCTAGGAGGGTCTGGAGGAGCAGGAGGTTCTGGAGCAGCTGGAGGAGGGTCTGGAGGGGCAGGGGGAGGATCTGGAGGGAGTGGAGGTAGTGCTGGAGGAAGTGGAGGGGCTGGAGGAATTGGAATTGGATCTGGAGGAACTGGAGGAGGTTCTGCAGGAGCTGCAGGAGGGTCTGGAGGGGCAGGAGGAGGTTCTGGAGGGGCTGCAGGAGGGTCTGGTGGTTCTGGAGGCACTGGAAGCGGATCTGGAGGAGCTATCGGTTCTGGAGGAAGTGGAGGAGGAACTGGAGGAATTGCAGGGGATTTAGGAGGAAACGGGGGAGTGTCTGGAGGAACTGGAGCAGGGTCTGGAGGCTCTGGAGGAGGGAGTGGGTCATCCGGAGGTAAATATGCTTTCGATTTTTAGTACTGAAAAGATCTAAGTGAGTCAAACTAAGTATTTTACTTCTACTATTAACTGCGATTTTTCAGTACCAGAAAACAATACAGAAGTGCTAATTTCGTTCATTCTGTTTGCCTAATATCTTGTTTATATAAGTTCATAAAGTATGAGTCAAAATGGTTAATTATGTTAATCTTGATTATTTTCTAAGAGTCAATAGAATAGCTTCATGCATGTTCCCCCGGTACTATGCTATCTCAGTAAAAGCAGCAACATGAGATTCAAAGGAGCGCACTGTAAGCTAGGCTGCATGTGCAATATTGCTTTTCTTCCCCTTTTTCATCTAAGGAAAAAGCTTCATACCTTGGATGAGTTCCATTTCAAACAGAAATTTTGAAATATTTGTTATAAATATTTTTTCACCTTTCTGAAAATACTTAAATCAAATGGTTCCCACTTCAAACCAGTTTTCTTGGCATTTTAATATTAACAATATCATTTTCGGAACAAATAAATGTACATATCGAGTACTTTACTAATCACATTAAACATTTACAGAATACAAATGGATAAAAAGAGAGCATGTGAATCTTGATGATAATCACATACACATAAAAATAAAAGTGTTCACAAGATAAAACTTAATTATTTCCCAGACACAGCAAGAAATTATGAACCTTTTTCTTGAACATTATTAAACATAACTGATAAAGATGATAATCAGTAATATTATTATTTTCCCCTCCCAAGGTGGAGGTACAGGTGGAAGTGGCTCCTCAGGAGGATCTGCAGGGTCAGGAGGTTCAGGAATCTCAGGAGGCAGTGGATCAGGAATCTCAGGAGGGTCTGGAGGATCAGGAGGATCTGGTGGATCTGCTGGATCAGGTGGCAGCGCATCAGGAGGTTCAGGAGGATCAGGGTCAATTGGAGGATCAGGAGGAGTGCATCGGGAGGAAGTCAGGAGGATCTTTGGATCATCTGGAGGATCAGGCGGAAGGTGCATCAGGAATTTCAGGTGGATCATTTGGATCAATCTAGGAGGATCAGGAAGGAGTGCAGAGGGGCAGTTACTCAGGTCGGATCAGGATCATCTGGAGGATCAGGAGGAAGTGCATCAGGAATTTCAGGTGGATCAGGATCATCTGGAGGATCAGGAGGAAGTATATCAGGAATTTCAGGAGGATCAGGATCATAGGAGATAGGAGGAACAGCGGAAGGCATCAGGTGATTCAGGAATTTCATCGGAGGATCAGGAGAGCATCAGGGTTATGGGTTTGGAGGATCAGGAGGAAGATCTTGGATTTAGGGAGGAACTGGATCAATCTGGGGAGGAATCAGGAGGAAAGTAGGTAATCAGGAATTTCAGGAGGATCTGGATCATTCTGGAGGATCAGGAGGAAGTATACACAAGGAAATTTATCAGGAAGGGATCTGGAATCAGGTCTGGAGGAATCAGGGGGACTGATCAGGAATTTCAGGAGGAGTGGATCATCTGGAGGAATTTCAGGAGGAAGTGCATCGGAATCAGGAGGACTTGGAATCATCTGGAGGATCAGGGGGAAGTATATCAGGAGGTTCAGGAGGATCTGGATCATCTGGAGGATCAGGAGGAAGTATATCAGGAAGTTCAGGAGGATCTGGATCATCTGGAGGATCAGGGGGAAGTATATCAGGAGGTTCAGGTGGATCAGGATCATCTGGAGGATCAGGAGGGAGTATATCAGGAGGTTCCGGAGGATCTGGATCATCTGGAGGATCAGGAGGAAGTATATCAGGAATTTCAGGAGGATCTGGATCATCTGGAGGATCAGGAGGAAGTGTATCAGGAATTTCAGGAGGATCTGGATCATCTGGAGGATCAGGAGGAAGTGCATCAGGAATTTCAGGAGGATCTGGATCATCTGGAGGATCAGGAGGAAGTAATATCCAGGGAAATTTCAGGTGGATCAGGATCATCTGGAGGTTCAGGAGGAAGTGCATCAGGAATTTCAGGTGGATCAGGATCATCTGGAGGATCAGGAGGAAGTATATCAGGAATTTCAGGAGGATCAGGATCATCTGGAGGATCAGGAGGAAGTATATCAGGAATTTCAGGTGGATCAGGATCATCTGGAGGATCAGGAGGAAGTGCATCAGGAATTTCAGGGTGATCTGGATCATCTGGGCGATTCGGGGCTTCAAGAGGATCTGGTGGATCTGCAGGAACTGGAATATCTGGATGGAGTGCATCGGGAAATTCATAAAAATTGGGATCCAAAGTATCAGAACGGCAATGATGATCAAGGAGATTACAATCATCAGAAGGCATTGAATCTTAAAGTTTAAGAGTACTAAATGTATTATGCCTTGTGTACAGCAAATGCTTCATTTTACCCACTTTGTAATAGTTCTGTACAAGAAACTAAATGCGCTGATTTGAAGATACATATGTGTGATTCTGTTTTCTATTATGTTCTTTTTTACTAATTTGTTCTTGGCAATATTATTACGTCATTGTCCCACATTTGTAAATGAACTTGTATATCACGCACTGTATACTCGTCTGAGTAAGGAAGCAATCACTCACGAAACTGTGTTAAGGCTTTTATATGTGTATTATACTTTTATTCACAACATGATATTTCAGTGTTTTTATTCTCCCGTTTTCACACTTACGAGTATACTCTATGATCTTTCATTAGTGAGGAAGAGACATGAAGGGCAACACATTTAAATTATGCCTTTAGGGTGCAATGTTTTTCGTTTTTTAAAGTGCATTCTGTAAAAAAAACTTATTACACGTACTAATTGATTAATAAAATAAAGGTGCATCCTCCTTCTGTCATGAATTACTATTGAATTCATGAAACTGCTATGTTAAATCATATTAAATAATCTTGGCACGATGGACACTTATTTTTCCGAAAAATCTTTCTTTTATGCAAAATACGAGAGTTGTTGTAGTCTTACTGTAACTTATTTTTATGTTTAAAGATCACACATTTATTTCAACCTTTTCAACAAATCTTATCGAAATCACGGTTCACTACTCTTTATCATTTGGTTTATCTATTTGAAAATATTGATTTCACAATATAAAAAAAGAAGGAAAAAAAACAATCAAATGCCATTGAACCAATGGAAAATATGTCTACTCCTTTATCGGCCAAATTTCAAAATCACTAACACTTTTGAAACAAATACAGAACATATGAATAACGTTCTTAAACAGTTAATTCCCAATGTCCAAATTTACAATGTTGATATTTTGATCTGAAAACATTGATCAATAAAACAAAAAAAAAATAATATTCTCACAAACCTTTATGAACAGAAAGATTTCTGCTGATACTTCAGACAGGAATCTTCTGAATTCAAAATTAAATTTTTGTACTCAACCTTTACTTTGATAGAATAAGTAGAACGTGTTCATTTGCTAATAAAAATACGTCATATATAAGAAGTACTTGAAATCTTTCTTAAACGATCAGTATGAAATCTAAAGATGTAATGAGGATTTTAAATGGCCTGCACAAATGGTTCTGAGTATGAATTATTATTGTCATTATTAATATAATTATTACAATTAAATTATATTACGAGTTATAATAATCATAAAGAACTATAGAGTAAAAACTAGCTTCCTTTCTTTTCGTATAGAAGCACTGCACATTGACCAGGATTTTCATGATGATTGCTAGCCTTCCAAGTACATTAACATATTTTATATAAATATAATAATTACTAAAAATATCGTTATCAATTAAGGATTAAGAAAAAACACCGTCAGTGAAAGTAGACATAATTGACAATCTATCTACAATATTTGGAATGAAAAGTTTACTATTTACCTTCATTCTCTCTCTCTCGCTCTCTCTCTCTTTCACACCAACAATGACATACATTATTACAATTTAGGCAAAACTTGAAGAATATGCACAGCATATTTCAGCAAAAGACATTTCGAAACAACGATATTTGTTCCAATCATTTCACAATAATCTGTTCTATAATCCCGATTTGAAACCAGAACTTAAGACTATTTGCTACCTTCCAAATAAACGCTTTCTGGTAATAGTAAATTGAAACTTGAACTGTAACTGTTCTACTAATGATAACCGTGGATATAACCTCTGTTATATATCAAAGGGGAAATTCAGGCTGGGTTAGTTAAATTCTCCATGATCTACTGAAAATCTAGAGAGAGAGAGAGAATAAATTAATAATTCTATATTTACCAATAAAAACGCTTATTTTGTATGTATGTTTGCAAATAATAGAATTACTTACTTACAAAATACACTAAAACGAAAGTAACTGGAGTGTCATAACAAGTAGTATCTGAGAGTGGTAGTCACATATTCTATGAAGTAGACTTTCTTTCATTAGATCACCAACGATTCTGCAGCCAATCAGAATGTGAGATTGGCGATGCTGCATTTTAATTGGTCACGCCAGCCGAACAGGAGCAGAAAACGTCCACTGGTGGAAGCTTTAATGTCCTTCTGGGTTCTCTTCCAACACAAACAATTAGTACAAGGGCTGGATACAGCGCCTAACAGAAGGTTCGATACAGAAAAAACATTGATCGTATGCGTTTAATTGTGATATCTTCACAAAGTGGGGAAATAATAATGCTAGATTTAAGTGACAGATTTGAGGAATAGTCTATGAAGATTGTGCCGAGTCCTGTACGCAGTGGCGTGAGAGCGTGTATGTTTGTGTGTATGTTGAGGGGGAGTGGGGCACTCTGCCATCTTTTGAGCCAGTTGTGAGAGAAGCTTCTCCAAGTTAAAAAAGAACTAATCAAAAACCATCCTAGATCAACTATGAGTCAGCTCAGATTGTCAAACCTCCCGATATAGTCAATAGAGCGTGAAATTACTCATCAGTAAGACTTTGATGTTATTAGCGAATTCGCTTATAACAGAGCTCGTCGTAGGGTTCCGTTGTAAACCTGGTGTGTTGTTTTTGTTTTACCTTTGTGAAATAAAATACTATATGACTGAGATGTTAAGGCTTAAAATGGCGTTGAATTTTCACAACTGTAGTAATTTTTAGACCGGGATTGTGGCGGCGCTTTCAGCGTCCGCCCAGGGCGCCAGCCACCAAGCTATAGTAGATTCATATCAACCGTGCATTTGATGCCTAGACCAGCCTCTTACGACGCTACTGATTGGCTGTTGATAAGCCAATCACAGGGCAGGATACTCTCAGTCTCACTCTCGAGAGAGTTCACATAGGCAGGATGTATGCTCCACATCTCCTGAGGGATATTTTTGAAAAACGTATCCCTCAGGAGAGGTGGGGCAAGATCCTACCCACGTGAACTCTCGAGAGACTGAGAGTTTCCAGCCCTGTGATTGGCTTATTAACAGCCAATCAGGAGCGTCGTAAGGGACTGGCCTAGACATCAAATGCACGGTTGATGTGAATCCACTATAGTTTCGTTATTGTCAAAGCGAATTGTGTCCATTTATAACACATCTAAAATCATATATAATGCAAAACAAGACACAATAATGCATGACAATGATAATTAGAATGATTTATCGTTATAAAAAATCTGTAAACTTATTGAAACAACAGAATATAAGTCATTCAAATAAAGGGAATAGTAGGAATTTGATAATAATGCATAAGAAGAAGTATATCTCCGAATGTACATACTGCGGATCTGGTTGATGAGAAATTTTGCTTATTAGTTATCCAGCATTGGCTCGGTCCATGGAAGAAACGCGCCAGAGGAAATCTGTAAAATAATTCTCATCCAGTTCAAAACGATTTTCATGTCTCTTGTGCAGTGCAAGACCCAAAGCCAGATTTGTTTTAGCTCCTGTCAAACGTGCAAGCAAAGTCGTTTCGAAATCACGGACGCTTGAAATAAGAGTTAAAATAGAGTTAGCCTTCATGGCGTGAATTTCAAGTCGATGGGGCTTTGCCGGGTTCACATACCAATTAATTGTAAATTAGAAAGCAAAATGTTCTGGATCAACTGTCATACCAGATCTCTGTTCAAGGATTCCTCAACCACAGGCTTAAAACGCGGAGAACAAACGACAGCTAGAAGAGTAGTATCACTAGCATTTGTCATCAGTCTTTTCTCTAGACCTAATCACATGTCCCTAGTATTGATAGAGCAAATGTCTATGGACCCTACCTTGATGAATACCTGGAATGACATTATTAAAGCTTTTATAAGTAATAGACACCAACAAAGACCCTTATTAACAATTCATTTACAATATTAATCAAATATCCACCAATTTCTGATAATCTTGGTTTGTAGATAAATGCAGCAGGTTTCACCCGGCCAGACTCCATTAAAATCTAGACCGACTATCCATGCCTGTGCTAGATCCTAATCACAAGCACTCTATAAGACAGTAGATATCTACAAGAGTTCATCGCAAGTACCAAGGACTTTCAGAAACAACAACGTAATGCTGGTAGCAGGTTATTGTCTTCAACAAACGTTAAAAAACGCTTAGAGTAGCTTCTCAAAAACCTTAAATAAAACTGAATTAAATAAAATCAGCCTATATTTAGAGGGCCTTGAGGACAGGCTTCGTCCAAAGAAAAAGAAAGCTTATAACCCTAACTAATCATCTCAAAATAGTAATGATCTTACGAGCAATGAAATCAGCAGTCTTTTTAAAACAAAAAGGGTAAAGATCCCATTAGGGTCTAAGCTGCCATAATTGTCAAGAAGTACAGAACCAGTGGCAAAGTTCTGACTTCTCTAGACCTAAGGCCATTGAACACAACTTAGGCTCTGGAAAACATGACTGAGGCAACACCAAGGACTCACCATACTGTGTGCTTAAAAACGCTTGGGCCAAAAGTTCTGCCATCCGTTCAGGGCAATATACAGCGGTTCCATCAGCTCCTACAAGTGGACGAACTCAAGGGTGGTGACGCCTAGAGAGAAGAACACCACCTAAGGTCATCGCCACTAGAAAGCAAGATCTCCTTCACACCCTCATTATAAGCTCTCTCAGCTCTTTCACAGACAACCACAATAAGTCCGATTGATTGCTCCTTCATAAATGATAAGCTTCTTGTTTTTCATGTAAAAAACTTAGGCATTTATAAAACCGTGACTATCATTAAAATGAATAGCCTTAATATTAAGTGTTATTTCGTAGTTGAGCCTTGAGGAAAAATATGAACTAGAAAGAAATAAGGGGACCCAGGCATAATTTATGTGACAGAAAAACGTTTTTCACTTGAGTTGTTGACTGGCATCTGCAAATGATGTCTATTTAGCTCTCTAAAATCGAGTTTAACCGTGAGGCCAATCCCGATTACCAGGGATGTCTTTGTTGCTCTTACGTAGGAAAAATATGATTCGAATCTTTCCTATAATTATTAGAAAACTATAGACAAACGAATAGATTCTAGAACGAGTGAAAAGCCTATATCAGTGTTTCTTAAAGTATGGTCCGCGGACCCCCGTGGATTGTTCCAAGGGGTCCGCAAGATAATTTGGTCGTTGGCCTAAAAGTTAGATAACTTTTAGGCCAAAACGTGGCTCAATTTGTGTGCAAAATTGCAAAACTTTTTGTGTAAAATTGCTAAATTAATAATGTTGTGAAAGTTATTTTTAAGTAAAATGTAAACTTTTATGCTGAAGATAAGCCATTAATAAATAATTCAGTAGTAATTTTATTACTATATATTACACACTGAAAACACTTTTAAACCCAGGAGCGAAATTATCATAATAAGGGGTTCGCTACATGAGCAATTTTAATAAAAGGGGCCCGTTGCACACGAAAGTTTAAGAAACACTGGTCTGTATGAAAAACACTTAATCAAACGACTGCATTTTTTTTCTGAGAACTTATAAATATATACACTATCATGAAAAATAAAATTGTTCATTGCGCAACAGATGAAAACGACAAATTTCTGGGTGATTTCCGAACGTTCAGCAAAGAGGACATTCATTTCTTCTTTCTACTGACGTTCCCCGAATTCTCTCTCTCTCTCTCTCTCTCTCTCTCTCTCTCTCTCTCTCTCTCTCTCTCTCTCTCTGAAGGCTGATTTCCCTTTGGAGTCCTCTTCGATTTATAGTCTGTTAACTCTGCCCATAAGGGTTTTCAGCTGATGAATCAACCAGAGAAAGGAAAGACAGACGGTTTTTTGTAGGTGACGTAATCAGGTTATAAAAGTACTGAGAATTTCTCTCAAAATAACTGGCGTCTTTTTCCTGTCAGGGTGGTGATCTACGTTCTTCCTCTGTGCACGAGAGCATAATCACAGACTAAACGTTCTCTGCGAGATGGACATAAAATCATGAGGGCGCACTATTATAATCACGATATTAAGCTCTCTCTCTCTCTCTCTCTCTCTCTCTCTCTTGTGAGGCGTGAGCACAGTATTATGCACAGAATCCAGATTAGAATTAGAATAACAACTAAAACGAAGTATAAAATCACAGTAAATCTCGCTCAATGCTTACTACCGCAACTGTCCTCCACAAGACTATAAAAAAAATACTTAGTTTTCGATGGGTGTCTTTCAAGAATCAAATATAAATGGAATCACGACGTGAAAAGGCTCAGAATATTTCTCAACTGCCGATATTCATGTGGGTATGGATACCCAAAGGAAAGAGCAAAGGTTATAAGAAGAGGGGTTTCCTATTCTTTCATCTGAAGTCGACTAAAATTCTGTTTTCATGACAAGTTTTCCTCTCTAAAGGTGTAATTTCTTCGTAAAGAAAGTTGGTACCTTCAGAATCAATAATAATAATAATAATAATTACACTTACCCTATTGTCGATTTCTTCACCATAATAATAATATGGTGAATTATCCAAAATAATGAAACTACATATACATACACACACACACACACACACACACACACACACACACACATATATATATATATATATATATATATATATTATATATATATATTATATATTATCACATATATCATCAAAGATGTTTCCATGTGATAATAATAATGATAATAATAATAATAATAATAATAATAATAATAATAATGTAGACTAGTAGCTCATCTGAGTTTATGCACAGGTATATACCGATGCGGAAGCGATGTTCAGAGATGATTCTGGTTGTTAAGGGAACTTGGCATCCAAAAGAAAAATGGCGTGACCAATCTACGAGAGTGAAAACATAAGTATACAGTATATCTCCACCAGCCATTACTTTAGCTCATGCGATGTTCTTCGCACACACCGAGAGAACCAAGTGTTATGTAACAAAGGCACAGCCTGCCATTTGTTGTTGTTTCGTGAAGAGAAATCAAAACTGGAAGCTGTATAGTATCATTATTATTATGACTAGCAATTTGCCAATCCTTACCAAAAGCATATTCATCCGCAGCTTCATATAAGTGACTAGCTAGTGTTTTTTTATCTATTATGTCACTGATGTTTACCCTATAGTATTCTTTTCCAAATGATAAGTCATATGTATACTGAAATTATGTGTGAAAATAAATACGTAAAGTAACTAAGTCTACGGGCATAACCAGCCCCGTTTTAGGGAATCCCTTCTCACCTCCACCCCCTTCGGAAGGGGGTGAGGTAGGATGAAATCCCATTATAAACCATCTTATAGTTCCCCACTATAACCCTGCCACGTTTCATGGCCATCGGACCAGCCGTTTGGTTGTGATTGAATGACAGACGGACGGACAGACAAACGTCCATTATAGTATAGTAAGATTATTCAGAAGATAAGCCCTATTCATATGGAACAAGCCCACAGGGGCCACTGGCTTGAAATTCAAGCTTCCATAGAATATGGTTCTTATTAAGTAGTGAGAGAACGTAAAGGGAAATGGGAAATGCAGAAAAAGAAGGTAAAGGGAAATGCAGAATATATAAACAAAGGAAATGCAATAGGAAATGCTAAATCTGAAATACAAGCCATTCATATACAGGTCTGGTAGTAGGTGGTAATTTGCATCTTGGAAACCTGCCATTTCTCCTTCATCAAAGTCTTATCGATTCACAACTGGACGATTTTTGTGGTCTGATCTGCGATCGTCTCCGAAAAAGCCCTAATTTCCCATAAACTATCCCACTGATTAGGCCGAAGCCCCATATTTTAAATTTTCTTTGATATGACGCTCAAAGGCCATGAATTATGGTTCATAATTCGGCTACAGGTTTATTAAAAAAAAATCCTGCTAGACAGTACATTTGACTACTCTTAGCTAAACCTAAACTCAACAAAGAATCTAGCACATGGCTGCCCCTGGTATCTCTCCCAAATAACGATAGAACGATAGTCGATAAATCAATAAAAAGCACCTAAGACCTTGATTAGCAATGTATATTACTTGTTATAAAAATATATTCGATCTCTTGAGTTACCAAAGCGATCAATAATCACTTCTTATGACAAACCCCCGCAAGTTAACAGGAAAGAGAGAGAGAGAGAGAGAGAGAGAGAGAGAGAGAGAGAGAGAGAAAGCTTCCTTTACTCCTTCCCTGCATCGTTCAGAAGCCTGATCCCTCCTTCCTCAACAGCGCATGCGCCATTCTTGTGTATGCCCTTAAGTACTCGTTAGCCCTATTTACTATGTATGGGTTTCGTAGCCCTCAACAGAAATGGTGAGGATTTTCCAGGTATTCCTTAAGGAGCTAAAACCATCCCAACCTCGGTTTAGGATACAAAAAAAAAAAAATGGACATATTTCTCAAATTTCCTACTTTTTCATAGCGCTTAATACCGAAATTATTTAAGCCGTTTCCCGACAGGTGAATAAACACACCTGTCAAAATTATAATAAATCGCGTGCCTTGACCTTTCGGAGCGAGGGGTGGAACGGGAATGGGAATGGGAATGAGAATGTATTCAACATTCAACCCTTTTGCCTCTCTCGTTTTAATCCTTGGCGATGATAAAGATTTGATCGATGAAGCTTGTATGAACAGACGTATATTTAGCGGTAGATTTAGTGGTACATAATCAACACTGGATTTTGCAGAGGGTAGGAATGCTCCTAAAATTCCAACTAATTCTTTCGTCTTTGTTAACAAATTGCAACTTGCCTCTTTCTATTCCTGGTGCCCACGTTACCTTCAGACTAAATAAAGGTAATGGTTACTTTAAAAGGTTAGTTATAAACTTGCACCGTCGGACGGATGTGCAATTTAATTTTAAAATATATTTTTTTATGTGATTTTGACGAATTTGACATCATGACCATAGGAATAGTTAACAAACCCACTAGTTACTATCTCGCAAGCATGAAAATTAGGTGGGCCCATAGAGGGGAAACTATGGTGCAGTGTGAGGGAACAAAGAAATTATGGTGCCATAATTCATGAGTGATAAACGAGGATACTTCCTAACTTAAATTCCCTTAACTAAATTTAAAGTTCCAAAAAATTACTTGACTTAAGGGGGAATGTGGGGGGGGGGGTGTTGGGGTGGAGAATTTCCCCTCCTTAGGATCTCCTTGCTAACCTGACCTAAGGTACCATGAATTATGGAGGAACGTAACATTCTTTATTATCTGCTATATCGTTGTCCACTTTATAATGGATGAATAGCTTTTGCCAACTTAACCCCATATGAGATTATCTTATTTTATTTTGTTTATTTTGTTATTTCTATTTTTTCTTTCTTATTTTGACAGCACGTACACGTCTGAATCATTCGACACGATATATATATACATGCATACACACTAACTATATATATATATATATATAATATATATATATATATATATATATATATATATATAATATATATATATATATATATATATATATATATATATGTGTGTGTGTGTGTGTGTTGATGTGTGTGTGTGTGTGTATAATGTATATATAGAATACACACACATATATATATATTATATATATATATATATATATATATATATATATATATATAATATATATATATATATATATATATATATATATATATATATATATATATTATATATATATCATATATATATATATATATATATATATGTGTGTGTGTGTGTGTGTGTGTTGATGATGTGTTTTTGTGTGTGTGTGTGTGCATATACACGTGCTCACAAAAATGTAAACAAAGTGTACAAAATTCACGAACATACTTCAAGAAGATGAAGCTCTTACACTCTTACCGTAAACCTTAAGTATGCATGCCGATGGCTCAATCCCTTTTCTTCCAGCATTCTTCTTCCTCTTTTCGTCGTCACCTCTCGCCTTGCTTGGCTGGAATGCATTTGGTCTTGACTTTGGAAAATAACATGCTTCCAGCAGAAAGTGTGTGTATCTATAATCTTCGAAGGTGTCGAAGTCCTTTCGTGAAAGTCTTGAAAAAAAAAATCAATGATTATCCTTTTAAAAATCCCGTTGGGATTTCTTTCATCATTCCATAAGGATTAAATTGAACTGACCATATATCTCATCATCCTTAGCCTACTAATGTAGGAATTTACCTTATCTTTCAGACATTTTTCTAAGGAACAGATCTGCGAAACTTTTTAATTATCCTGGAACCTATATTCTTTCCTTATTCATTAGGGTTAGCTTAAATCTTTCAAGTATTTCAACATGTATAGAATGAAGAATGTCAACACTTACCTTATCTTTTTGATATTTTCTTTAGCAGCAGATCTACGTACTTTAGAAATTAACCTGGGACCTATATATGACCCACTGGCTTTCGTTGGAGCCTTTGCAAGACATAAACATAAGCATACAAGCTCTCACACTCCTCGACCACGGCAAAATGCCCTTCTTATACGACCACCGTGGGCAACACGACTCCCTTTTTCTACACGACACGACGTTGCGGTCGTGACCTGGGTTAAAAGTATATACTATACACCACTGCATTGGCGAGGTGAGACAGGTCGACATTTTGCTGTCGTTGTTTCTTCACGTCAGGTCGTTGTCACCAACGTTCTGCGATCGTGACAGAACGCCACTATGAGAATACCTGGAACGCAAAAGATTTTTCTTATTAATATACAAATTTAATCATCTGAGTTTTCTATATGGGCATAATGCATGTCTGTATGAATTATATATATATATATATATATATATATATATATATATATATATATATATATATATATATATATATATATATTAATTATAATATATAATATATATATATATATATATATATATATATATATATATATATATCTATATATATATATATATATAGTATATATATATATATTATATATATATATATATATATATATATATATATATATATATATATATATATTATTATTATATTATTATTATATTATTATTATATATATTATATATATATATATATATATATATATATATATATATATATATATATATATATATATATATATCTATATATATATGCACATTAGTATGTGTGCATATATATGTGTCTGTGTACATACAAAGAAAGAGAGAGAGAGAGAGAGAGAGAGAGAGAGAGAGAGAGAGAGAGGCATGTCTGTCACTGTAATCAGTCGATTAAAACTACATTTGTATTTCTTGTAATTATTTGACAACGACGGCTGTTTACTGGACTCGTTTTAGAGTTCTCTCTCCTCTCTCTCTCTCTCTCCTCTCTCTCTCTCTCTCTCCTCTCTCTCTCCTTCTCCTCTTTTTTTAAAACTAAGTCGTATAGGAGAGAGCTCATGAACTAACGATAATAAGGCCAAAAGCGATATGGTATCTGGTACTTGCTTCCTGTCTCTCTCTCTCTCTCTCTCTCTCTCTCTCTCTCTCTCTCTTCTCTCTCTGGAGTAAATTCCACCCAACCCTATGTGCGTGCGAGGTGCTTGCGTGAAAGATATCAATATAATTACATTATTGTTTTATAATGATAAATTATGGAACAAAACACCCTTACTATTAAAATGAGATTTCCAGGTAATTAAATACCTTCATTATTGACAGTGAGTAATTAGGAAATAAAAACTTATGACATACGGGATTTTAATGACCAGTATATAATAATAATAATAATAATAATAATAATAATATAATAATAATAATAATAATAATAATAATAATAATAATATTATTATTATTATTATTATTATTATTATTATTATTATTATTATTATTATTATTATTAGATGCACAAAGTTAAATAAGTTCCGTGTGCATAATTGCATTTGTGGACATAAACGGATACGCCATTATATTAATAATCTTACTATGAACGTGAAATTCCTGTTCAATGGATGATAATGGATTGTACTGATAACTTTAACTACAAGTAATACAACGTGTACGTCAGTGTGTCTTAATATCAATGTCGAGAGAGAGAGAGAGAGAGAGAGAGAGAGAGAGAGAGAGAGAGAGGTTGTGTCTATTCTAAGTAATGAATGAATACCACTGAAAAGTATAAGAGAGAGAAAGGGGAAAGAAAAAGGAGGGGAGAAGGGGCATTTACCGGGGGGGTGGCCTGGTTTTTGTTTTAAGTAACATAACTTACTCTAGATATGGTTTGTTAAGTAAGTTTCTTTGCGTGTGTGTTTGATCCTATAAGTTAGATTTATTATCGTAGGCATGTAGTCAATCATGTAAAATGCCTATATTATCAATAACAATGATGATAACAATATATGAATGACATTCATAATGAATATGCTATGCTAATAAAAAAGCATGATGAAATGGCACGCCTGGACTGCCGAGTGTTTGCAGGTGTCGGAACATTAGGTTGATGACGTCATCGAAGAACTAATGCCTCTTCGGTTCATTATTATTCCTATCACCAACAAAGTGCTCAATTCTGTTTTTTTTTCTATTACTTTTTTTCTGGGATGTTCCTAAGGGATCTGCGTGTCTGTAGCCCGCATATTCACGATGAGATTAAAACTTTTTATGATATTGCCTTGAAACGTAAATACCCAAGGACTTTTGTAGATGTAGCATGGAAAAGAGTTAGAACATTTTATTTAACTAATGATAAACTTGAACTGAGTAAGCATAGCATTCTCAAATTACCATATGATGAAAATTTTTTAGAAATTCAAAGATTTTCAACATAAATGTTGTTTTCAGTCATTTTAATGTTAAGAGTAAAAAAAAAAATTCTCCTAAAGATGTTTCTGGCTGCATATATAGAATTCCTTGTAAAAAGTGTGATAAAATATATTACGGACAGACTGGAAAATCACTTTCACAACGAATCAAACAACACCTATATTCTGCGAGAATATATGAGAGATTTAGATCACCTTATTAACAGGAAAAGTTCTAAATTTAAGTCTTGGTTTGTTCAACTCGATACCTTCATAATTAAAACGTTGTTAATAAATATAAGCAACAAAATTAATATATCGAGTTTTATACGTGTTTTTGGATTCTGTATGGCTAAGTTTCCGTATCTCTTATGGTTAAACATATTGTTTTAGTTTGTGACCAAGTTATCCCGGATTATCTCTTTGGTTTGTACCCTTTTGATAATACAACATTTGGTAATCTTGACCTTTTTGTTTTACCTTGTAACCTTTTATTTTCAACTGTACTTCATTTGTGCCCCGACGATGCCTGAATAAACAGGAAAAAGCGTTTGTTACTGATGATCTGGCTGTCATTTCCCCTGTGGTATTCGCTTATATATATATATATATATATATATATATATATATATATATATATATATATATATATATATATATATATATATAATTTATTTATTTATATAAATAATACGGAAATGAACACATGGGACTGTGTTTCACAGTATCAAATTTCTGACTTATAGTGGTCTCTCACTAGAAAAACCGATGTTCGGACCCGTGGTGAGTCAGAAGTGTACATATATATATATATATATATATATATATATATATATATATATATATATATAATATATATATATTATATTATATATAGATATAATATATATATTATATATAATATATATATATATATATATATATATATATATATATATATACATACGTTGTATGTGTATCGGATAAAGCAAGACATCAGTTGTTAATTTGTCATTATTTTTCAAATACAAAGGAAGAATGTATATACAATGACTGTTGTCGAATCTAGATAATGGCCTCTTGTATGGTGATGCCAGAAGTCCGCCTATGCAGTTCCTTATCCTTAAGATAACCCCATAGTGGATAGTGCCGTCAGTGAACCTCGCGTGGTGCACTGTAGGCATTACTTAAGAATCTTTTTAACGTTCCCTCGGGCCAGAGCTATAAACCCTCTCATTCCTTTTACTGTGCTTCCGTCGATTTTCTCTTTTTTCCATCTGTTACACCTTTAATTCCTTTTTACTCTCAATTTCCGTTCCAGCGCTGCGTGACCTTGTAAAGTTGCAAACAAAGCACACAACTCAACCATTCAATATCTATTCATAACTCTGATTCCATATGATAATCGTCTATACTTCATCTCGAGATAAATCTCTCGGAATATCAACGACACAAGTTTTGCGAGTCGTTGCACAGGTGTGACAGATATGGACCATTTGTTTCTGGCTAGACAGGTGAGTTCACCATAGCTTACTAGACTTGGCACGTATATATACTATGTCATTACACATATACATACATGTGTATATATAAGTATATATACGTATATATAGTACGTATATATGCATGTACTTGTATGAGTATTGGATTAACTTCAGACAATAGTTGCTATTTATTATTCTTTATCCAATTCTTCACAAATTCCCCTCGTTTCTGGTTGAAGTTTATAATGGCAACAGACCTGCCCCTCACTCCTTTGACTTTTTTTTTTTTATTCCTCTTATATTGTGTGATGAAGAATCCTCAGATGGCTTCCTATTCTGAGTCCTCTTTTGCCACTCTTAGGCTTCCTTCCCTAATCTTCCTTATCCTTTGTATTAAGGGAATAAAGACAACATCGATTTACCTCCACAAGTCCTTGTTCACTTGTCAAGTAAGTGAATTAGGTTCCTTGTAATTAGTCTAAAGTAATGGGTTACTAAAAGACTAAGTGTTAATGCAGTGGATTTTTCTCCTCGTAAGGAAATGAGTGTGTGGCAAAAAGAAGGAATGCAAGAAATAAAAACATATATATATATATATATATATATATATATATATATATATATATATATATATATATATATGTGTGTGTGTGTGTGTGTGTGTGTGTGTGTACATATTCTTATTCATAATCATGTACAGCATGAAATAGTGTAATGATGCAATTGACTTTCATGCGGAACCGCTTAAGCGACCTGTCTAGCTTCATCTAAATGAATAATATTCTTTATAAAATTTTTAAGTCGAACATATTCCAATTCACGTTACGCCCTCACAACTGTATGCCTCATTTACAAAAAATTGCTGCCGAATCTCACATATATCAATCATTCAGAATTTATCGCCAAGCTGTTGTGATAACAGCTTTTATTACATTTCGTAATCGTTCGAAGCTTATCTTGTGATATATCTCTCGGTGTATGGCCCGACCCTTTTGGCGTGAGGTAGTTACGCAGGTGTGACATGATAAGATCATTTGTCTATGGCATGACAACTGAGCTGGCCATACCTTATTTGACTTGTCAGAGCACTGTAACCAAGCCATAAAATGCATTAATTTAATGCTGATTACCTCTGGTTTGTTAGCCTAGAGATAAAGGTAAATTCATATCTACTGCCAATCTATTCCAGTGCCATTCCTGATAGCTTATACAACGAATATATCTGTGAAAACAACATGGAAGCACGGAAAGACGCGCCCACACGCATACACACACACACACACACACACATACCATACATCTAAGATAATATAATATATATATATATATTATATATATATATAATACTTATCTATATATTACATATAGTATATCTATATATATTAATACATATATATAATATTAAATAATATAAAATAATATATATAATATAATTATACATTATATTAATATACATTAATATATATATCTATAATAAATATATATATGATATGTATAATATATATATATTATTTGATATAATATATATATATATATATATTATATATATATAAATATATATTATATATATATAGATATCTTTAAAAGAATATGATAGTACACTATGGCTATAATGTAACTCTTGCTGCAGAATTCTCAGATTTCAAAAGTCCAGTACTAAGAAGCCTATATTCCACTATTCACTGGAAAGAAAAACACAATAATTTTAGTACCTTCTACCACATGGTGGCATTATCCATTGCACTAAAACATTCCTAATGTTACTAGATGGCTTCGAATGGCCATCTTTCAAATTGAACAGAGAATTCACTGATCACTGTTAGTGCCCTTGACTTCGGAGTCACTTCGGGCTACTTATTCTTTTAATGGTTAGGGTTCATAATATATTGAGCTGCAACAATGTAACACGCCCAGGAACAGAAGTCTTTCATTTTCTAAAGTCTATGGTTGGGGATGCTCTAAAGTTGAAGAGAGGCTGTAAATAAACTTTACCGTTGATAAACATTAAAATTGTTGGTGGTGATATTTTCATCTTTTCTATCTTTCTCATATATGAGGATACTACTCCAGTAGGCTAATAGTCTTTTGTCGGCCTTTCTAAAATAAGTGATATCATGTTAAATTATAATGATAAAAAGAATAAAAAGTATAAACATAAAATTCATTTCCTGAAACCAATACACATACACATATATGTTAAATATATATATATATATATATATATATTATATATATATATATATATTATATATATATATATATATATATATTATATATATATATATATATGTGTGTGTGTGTGTGTGTGTGTGTGTGTGTGTATATATATATATATGCACACAGACACACATGCACACACACACATTTATATATATACATATATATACAAATTGTTTTAATATAACATTATTTTTCTGGTTGTATTTAGAATTAGGAAGTTAAAATCTTCATTTCTAAATATTTAATTAGGTACAGTTGTTTGAAAATTTAGTTATTTACAGTTCACATAATAACAAAAATAAGAATTCGTCATACATATCCAAATGAACTCCGTCATATTCCCTTGAACCTTTCAATGATAAAATAAGAATAGCAATTCTTGAAAAACTACTTTTACTGTAGCCCTTCTTATTTGCCTCTGTATCGTGTTCACAGCTAGATTCATTTATGGTCCTTTCACACTGCGATGAATCTATATTTTTATATTTGTCAAAATGCCCAAACATTACTACAGAAATTCAACTTATAATGCAGATTTTCTAAGAAATTTATAAATCAAGTCACAGTAATCATAATCATATTTACTGAAACCTTTCATATCTCATAATATACAATTTCAGAACTTCATTTCTTGTTTCATGGAAACAAGAAATGCAATTATCAGTATATAAGTAACTCATTAACGTAAATAATTGTAGTTTACATTTTGAAAGCACTGTTTATATATATATATATATATATATATATATATATATATATATATATATATATATATATATATATATATATACTATATATATATATTATATATATATATATATATCACTCACGAATATTACTTACTTTTTCCCATGGTCTAATCCAAAAGCATCTTCTGTATCCAGTGTATCTGGATTTTCCTGAACTAAAAGCTCTGGTTCCGTTTCTTCATTTTCCGAATCATCGGCTTCTTGTATATTTCCCTCGGCCTCCGCTGAGTTTTCATTATATTGAGCAGATTCTTAGAGTCTTCCAGGTTATCCATGTTACTATCATGAATGACTTCTTCGTTTTGTTCATCGGTGATATCAACCTCCACTTTTCTACCAGCTGATAAGTGGCTTTCCAAGCTCTCTGTGTCAGTTGCGTCTTCATTCACGTCACTTTTCCCAGTTGAAGAATCAAATTCTGGTGTCACTTGCGGGAAAGGGGGTGGCTCATAGCTTCCGGGGGTTGCTGTGGTAGACTCTGAGGAACTCATTTCACTGCCGGCATAGTCATCACTGTCAGAGCCCGCTCCGTGAATGTCATTATTTGTATCTTGGTCTCTTTTGTCAGTTGTCTCTGTAGCATCGGATGCCTCAGGAATACTATTTCTACTTTCATCTGCATTGACAACTTCATCGGCTTCCCCTGTACATTCTACGGGGTTTCCTTCTACGTCAGTTTCACTGGATCCGGATAGTTTTGATTCCTTTCGTAGATTACAGGCATACTTCCGTTTTCCAGCACGGTCTTCTCTTAAGCTGGCATCATCAGTTGAGCCATCTACGTTCTCATCAGCTTCAGCTACTGTTTCAGGAGAACCTTCATCATTTCCTGTATATTTTCCTCCTTTTTTCTTCGGTTTTCCTATGTCAGCCCGTTCCCCGCTCTTACCTTTGTTGCCTACATCTCGCTCCGTTCTTGATGTCTCCCCTGATTTCATAGAGGGATTCTTTGGATCATATCCCTTCTTGCCAATCCCTTCTTTCCTTTCGCCCTTTTTTGTCTCACTGTCACCCGTCGTCTTTGCTTTGTCGCCTTTCATATGCCGGCTTTTGTCATTCCTATTCTTGTTTTCCTTGGAGGCTGATTTGTCATGGCCTGTATTTGTGGCATCCTTGGGAGCTTTCTGATGCTTTCCTTTCGCTTCCCTGTTCTTCTTTCCCTCCGAACTCTTTCCATCGGCTCTAGTACTATCCTTAGTCCGCTTTTCTTGCGCCTCCGTTTTCTTCGTAGAACCTCGAGTGTCGACGCCATCTCCGTCTGCTACCGACAGCTCATCAATTTCGGTGTCATCGTCGCCGTTGTAATCGTCCTCTTCATCACTTGATTCATCATCATCCTCATCATCATCATATCATCATCCATATATTTCTTTTGGCTCTCCTTCTCGTATCTGGTTTTCCTTTCTTCTGAAAATGAAAAATGGCACTTAAGGAAAAAAGCAATAAGTTTAATGTCGGATGACATCAGCCACCATGTAAATCAGGCATTATTTAGTACTGAAACTGACCTGAATAATTGAATTACTTGATCAACAAGTAAGAGAGAGAAATTAGTTCAAATGGACAGGTGAAACCTCTGCTGTCAAATTTACCAGAGAGAGAGAGAGAGAGAGAGAGAGAGAGAGAGAGAGAGAGAGAGAGAGAGAGAGAGAGAGAGAGAGAGAGAGAGAGAGAGAGAGAGACTTTATATTTGTACAGCAAGCATGCATTTTAGCATTAGCAAAACTAATAACTTGCAGAGCCGTCATTTAGCTTAAAGAATCAGTTGTCAAAAATTTCCAATATATCTGAATAAACGCTTTTCTATTCAAAAGTAAACCATTTCTAAGATAAAATTCTACAGAGAATTTCCAAGTTTAATGTCGGATGACATCAGCCACCATGAAAATCAGGCATTATTTAGTACTGAACTGATCTGAATAATCGAATTGTTTGATCAGCAAAGTAGGAGAGAGAAATTAGTTCAAATGGACAGGTGTAATCTCTGCTGTTAAATTTACCAGTGAGAGAGAGAGAGAGAGAGAGAGAGAGAGAAGAGAGAGAGAGAGAGAGAGAAACTTTATATTTGTACAGTAAGCATGCATTTTATCATTAGCAAAACTAATAACTTGCTGAGCCGTCATTTAGCTTAAAGAATCAGTTGCCAAAAATGTTCAATATATCTGAATAAACGCTTTTCTATTCAAAAGTAACCATTCCTAAGATAGAATTCTACAGAGAATTTCCGAGTCAGTATAATTCAAATACAAGTACAAGAAAAACAATTAAATTCATTATAATCCAAGTACAAGAAAAACAATTAAATTCATTATAATCCAACTATCATAATTGGTTGAAATAAAGTACTCCCATATAATGGTGCTCTACCTACCTGTACCACAAGATTCTCCCCGACTGCCGCTACTGCAGCTCTTTTGGTGGGCTTTCTCTCTCACCTGTAAGAAATCGAGAAAAGCTATTTGTAAATGTGGGCCACTAACTAGGGTAAGTGACTTTTAACTCCTAAAGCGCAATACACCACATAAGAGGGAAAGAAGAACAGGGAAGTGAAAAGAAAACAACAGAAAGCTCCCAAGGATGCCACAAATATAGGCCATGATAAATCAGGCCTCAAGGAAAACAAGAGTAGGAAGAAAAAGATTAATCTTTGAAATTGTCCCTTAGGCAAGTGACCCACCGGGCCTAGGGCATTGAAACTGTCGTGATTTACTGAAAAGTAACCATCACACATTTTCATCATATTGCTACAAAATTACCACCAAACACTTCCAACGTTATGACCGGAAATTTTAGTCTGAGCAGTCTCAGTTGTTTTGTTTGTTTGTATGGTGTTTTGACGTTGCATGGAACCAGTGGTTATTCAGCAACGGGACCAACAGCTTTACGTGACTTCCGAACCACGTTGAGAGCGAACTTTTATCACTAGAAATACGCATCTCTAACCCCTCAATGGAATGCCCGAGAATCGAACTCGCGGCCACCGAGGTGGCAAGCAAAGACAATGTTATCGACGGTGAGTTTTCTTTCATATATAAGTTTAGAATTATCGTGGAAAAAATCACAAACTCTACTTTAAATTGTATCTTTCGCTCCCATAAGGGCATGCTCATTGTTCACAACAGATTGTTTACAACAGGAAAAACTTACAATTTGCGGTAACTTTCATTTTTTTTTTCCTCAAATCAAAATTCACGTGTCGTTTGAATGCTCGAATGCTGATAGAATTATAATATTCGTCATATACACGTATTCGCGGCACCATTCCGCTTCAGCCATAAAGTATTATATATATATAATATATTATATAATATATATATATATATATATATATATATAATTATAGTATATATAATATATATGTGTGTATATATATATTATATATATATATATATATATATATATATATAATATATATGATATAATATATATATATATCTATATATAATATATATATATATATAGTATAGTATATATATATATATATATATATATATAATATATATACTTTAATAAATTATTATATATATATGATATATAGTATATATATATATATATATATATATATATATATGATATATATATATATATGATATATACTATATATATATGTATGTATATATTATATATATATATATATATATATATAATATATATGAGTATATATATATAATATATAATATATATATATATATATATATATATGGTATGTAATATCATTATAAAATCATATATCATATATATATATATGTATATATATTATATATATATATATATATGTTATATATGCATATAAGATTATAATATATCTATATATTAATATATATAAATATAGCATATGTATATCTATATATATATTATCTATTATATATAGCTATATTATAAATATATATATATATATAATATATTGTAAATATATTATAAATATATTTATAAATATATATATATACATATATATATATATATACTATTATATATATATATATATAATATATATATAAACGAAATAATATATATATATTTATATATATATATATATATATATATATACATATATATATATATATATATATTATATATATATATATATATATGTATATATATATATATATATATATATATATATATATATATATATATATATATATATATATATATATATATATCAATTCAAGCTACAAATGTCCTTTAATATCTAAATTCACTTTTACCTCCCAAATCATATATTTTCCATATATTGTACCGAAGGGGAATTTTTAATTTTATTGATAATACAATTTCGTCCCCCAGTGAACGCGTCACTGACTGTCCTGATTTCGTCCCCGTCCACTTGGACGGTGGTTCGATCCCATGGGGGGACGAAATTATTATCAATTAAAAAATTCCCCTTCGGTACATATATGAAAATATATCATTTGGGAGGTAAAGTGAATTTAGATATAAAGGACATTTGTAGCTTGAATTGATATATAAATGGATCACGGTTCGATGTGATAATTATTCCATATATATATATATATATATATAATATATATATATATATATATATATAT
Source organism: Macrobrachium nipponense (assembly GCF_015104395.2). Lineage (NCBI taxonomy): Eukaryota > Metazoa > Arthropoda > Malacostraca > Decapoda > Palaemonidae > Macrobrachium > Macrobrachium nipponense. The sequence goes on from NC_061110.1 coordinate 104,193,590, forward strand.
AGATATATATATATATATATATATATTATATATTCAAATTTCCATACAACAAAATATCGTTGCTAGATACCTTTTTTCTTTTTTTTACATTTAAACTGGAGTCCCATTACTACTTATAGAGAGTTCTGATTGGCCTATTTATAGAGATACTTAATTTATTATATTTGTTTTGAGAGATTGAGTGATAATATATTTTTGAAATATCTTTTAGAAGTTGAGAGAGAGAGAGAGAGAGAGAGAGAGAGAGAGAGAGAGAGAGAGAGATATAATATTGGTGGTGGACTTGTGGTGGGAGAAGCCAGGGTAAAGAGCGGTGATAATTACAAAGCAACAGACATTGAAAAAAAGACCATTCTACTTAGAAAAATTTAATAAATTTGAACTCACAATCTGAAGGACATCGGCCGTAGACTTTACTTACTATTCCCATAACACAACCACACACACAGACACACCTTCCTTCTCTAGCGATGAAATTTCACATAATAATCAATGATATTCCACAGTTAAAAATTCCTATAGGTGGACAACTCAGGACAACAGCTGCTCATTAATCACAAACTTTCGCTGAGAGCAACGGAGAATATATCGAACGTACCTCTCCTGACGTCAACTGAGCTAAAAGAACTACAGTGAGAAGTAAATGCAGCGTTAAAAGACGGGTCTTCTTCATGTTCGTGTCGATTCCTCGTCTATTTATTCCTTGTTATCCCTTTGCACTGATGATGGTGCTCCTAGCTGAATCCCTAGCTCTCAAAGACTGAAAAGGTTACCAGCGCCGATCCCACGGCAGCGTTAGGCAAGATAAATTTTCACCGGATTTCCTTTTCCTTTGAAGCGTCTTCGTTCAAGCCACTCTCTTTACTACATTAGTTCTTGCTTCATTCACTAGACAGAAGATTTCAGCCTTTATAAATTTATCTAGCCTTTATAGTTTTTATTTATTTGAGTGGTTAATAAGACGGTTTGACTTAATGTGGCTTCCAAAGCAAGTTTCATGTAATGCTTGCTTGGAAATGTACGCCCCTATTTGTTTATTTTTTTTTATTTATTTTTTTTTATTTTTTTTAGATCTGAAGCTTTTGCCAAAGCAAGCCTCATTTAATGCTTACTTGGAAGTCCACGACTAATCTGTTTAGTTTTACTTTGTTTAGATCTGACTCTTTCACAGAGTGGTAGATCCTTTTAAGCATATTCGTTTTCTCAATATTATTAATAAAAAAAGTGAATGTTTACATATCTCGGATTATTCTAATCCATGAATTTATCACTTCGTCTCTGGAGAAGCGGTATCAGAATTTTTTTTTTTTTTACCGGATTCAGAGAAACACGTGTATCGGTTGTCTCATCATTTCTCATGTTTTGTCTTCCCCGCAAAATGTCCGAGAATCGAACTCGCGACCACCGAGGTGGTACGCCAACACCATACCGACCACGCCACTGGGGCGCTGGAAGTCGTCACCGTGAAATCCGGTTATGGTTGGAATATATTCCTTTACAGCTTTCTACGCACTGACAAATACGAAGTAGAAACCATGAAATATGTGAGATGATTAGACATTCATTAGAAATAACAATTTCAGTGGATGAAAATAAACATTCTTTGAGACAACTTCCCAAGATACAAAGAGATATATTTTCATGATGAAACTCATTCGTGTTGCACATACCTAATATCATTATCAATGTTTTAATTACTATTATACTGGGTTACATACACACATACATAAATATATATAAATAATATATATATATATATATATGATATATATATATATATATATCTATATATACATATATATATATCATATATAGGTATAGTGTTTTATATAGAAATATATATAAATGTAATATTTTTATATAGATGGATATATAAATTCATTCACTTGCTTAAAATATTTTTCTTTTAAAAATTGTAGAATAAGGTTATCTATGTCACACACAAACAAGCGCGCACACTCACACATATATATATTATATACTATATATAATGTTATGTTGTGTGTGGGGGGTGGGGCATGGATACATTGTACTACAATCTGTAAAAAAAAAAAAAAAAAAAAAAAAAAAAAAAAAAACACTTTAAAGCCATAGAGTGAATTTGTCTTAACCGGACAGTAAATCTATTAATCGATAGTAGTTTTGAAGTTGGAATTTTACTATTGCTAGTAGGAGTAACTCTGAGAGCTGATACGTATGCGGGAATCTCCAGCAGGGAAAATTGAGCAACTTCGGATATCTGCTTGGCTGACAATATTCGAACCGAAATCTAGTTTGTCCGGAAGTCATTGTCGGTCTGATAGTAACTACTACCACGGCCACTCCTTTCAATAAGTGCGCCAGTATTCAAGAGCTTCTAATTATGATAATGCATGATGTAGATAAGAGTTAAATGTGCGATATGAAAGTTTTGTGGTTATCGAGCTGCCCAGGATCCAGGTCTCTTCTGTACCCATAATTCACTCATACAGACATCGGTAACAACTATTGCAAATCTAAAAGAGCATTCAGAGTTTAACCTCTCATGAACAGAATACTAATGTCGCCATTATATAAGACCAGTATGCATGAAAATTTAAAATGATTTTTAGCTCTCATATACGTCTATTATAATTGACAATTAAATGTTTTTAATTGTACTTGAGTAGCCCCAAAACTAAAGCAGTTCAGTACTCCAGATTTAGTAAACGGTAACCACACTTGCAACAGTTAGTACTTTTGATAAATATTCAGAATATAACATAACATGTAAAGTACAAAATCATTGCTATCTCAAAATCTTCTCACCAAAAGCCTGTCATCATAATTATAATCACTTTTACAGGACGATTAAACAAGTCATATGCTTTTAACGGACAGCAAGTAGCCAACACATTTAGTTTCATAGCAATGCGCGGGTTGCTGTTTATACAATTCAACAATTCTTTCCATAAAATTCCAGCCGCAAGGTCGTATGTATGCCAATAATACACCATGTTTGCCTATGATCTATGCATGACGTACCTTTTTCATGACCTTTGATGTAACGAAGATGTCTGGAACAAAACTGTCGCAGGCGACAAGTTCAGATGTCTATGATAAAACACCGTCTTCAACTATGCCTGAACGCCATATCACAAATAGAAACAGCACTCGCAAGATTATTACCACAGTTATTGTTACCCATTCTGGCCTGGTAAAACCACCAATAATGAAATACGACTTAAAAAATTACTTCTTGTTCTGGGATGTTATTTAGTAGTTTATTCAGCGTCAAGGACAAAGTTTTAGACTTGAAGGCTTAGACCCTTTTAATTGAATGTTATTGATCCTATAATCCGGCTTCAGATCTCCCAATGCAGTGATTTCCTAACTTTATTGTTGTTTCTTCATTCACTTCATTATTTTTACACGATCACCCAGTGGACCATTAAGTGATATATGGTAAAAAAAAAAAAAAAAAAAAAAAAATTATGTTTCTAATAGAATATTGCTCAGGAACATTCCAGTGACTGAATTCCTACTGAAGGTTTAAAAAAAATCGTCATATTTTGGACTTCGTATAGAATTTCAACTGGTTTTTGTTTAATTCATCATCTTCCATTGATTAGCATTTCCCTTAATGATGAGTTCCTCTTTGGAGGTAACCATGTCTATTAATATTTCAAAACCTGACGACAGTGGAAAATTTTATTGTTCATAACTGAAATTCACACATATATGAGTATCTCTTATTACAGGCAAACGTATTTTAAAACACGCCGAAGAACTGTCGAATTTTGCAGGAGTTACAAGTCTGACATGGACAATAATATAACAAATTCGACAAATAAAAATGTCAAAACATCAAGTCGGTCAATGATACTCCTTGCTGCCCTTCAACATTTTCAACACAGAACTGAATTGCACTGGAAATGCGATAACAGGACCCCCGAACTCCAGCGCAGATCTTACATGAATCGTAAAATAGGAAGCATTAGTTTTGAATTCTGAAAAGCATTCAGACTGACGGTATACAAAATAACAAGCATGGTGAAGAACTTGGAGCGTGAAGGTAACAACTTGACCTTTCTCAGAAGCATGAATAAAACTTCAAAACTTTTGTCGTCACGTCTCTGCTCTCTAGAGCGAGTAGACGGTTTCCCGTTGTCGCAAAACCAACCAATTATAAAAACTGTGAATTGGTGTTGCGGTTCTTTGATCTGTGCATCTTATGGAGTGCATTATTTTTCTCAAACACTCAAAATTATAAAATTCATTTCAGACCAAAACACATACTTAATTTTATTCAACAATAACCTGTTTCCCTCGGTAGCAGATACTGAAAAAAGATTTACAGCAGTGGTCACTACCACACTCAAAATGTTCTATTTAAGCTTCTAACAGACCGAAGTCTAAGGTAGAGCAATGCAGACTAGAGAGTTCTAAACCCTTTTGGCTATGAAATTTACCTAAATGACAGAAGGCTCTCTTTCACCCAAGTCCAAAATCATCCATGCATAATAGATTTGTCCATTGAATGAGAACTGTACCACGATGAAACTTGCTACCCTAGGATGTCCCTAGGGCCTTACAGGCAGTAGGTCCCAGTGCAGAAAGGTTCGGGTTGAACGGGTGTTTACTCAGTGGGGAAAATACAGCTAGAGTACTTGTGAACTTCTCCTAAACTCATTGACAACCATATTTTTATTCCTGTTGGATGCAGAAATAAGGATATATAAGCATTATCATCTTACTGGGTGCAATGAAACTCCCTTGAGGCTGGGTATAAGTATTTCCTGCTCTGTAACTTTTACGTTGGCAATATTCCATGCAACTTTTTCTTTAACTTCAAGGGTCCTTTTTAACATTTGTATAGTCGGGATCCTTCGTTGAAAGTATTTCAAACATTTTTTTCATAATTTCCACGTTCCTTTGTGTCTTCTAAGGATATGAAAAACGGAGAAAATGTAAATTCATGCTGCTTAAAATATAATAAAAAATTTTTGGAAAAAAATCCATATTCATGCAATGTAAAACTAGTTATATTTTGTATTGCTTTGCATCTATATTATATATATATATATATATATATATATATATATATATATATATATATATATATATATATTATATATATATATATATATATATATATATATATATATATATATATATATATATATATATATATTATATATACACACAGATATATATATTTTTTTCTCGTAATTACAACGGATTTAAATTTCCTTTTTCGGAGTAATTTTTAAACATTCCTGTAGACGAGGGTCAGGATGATCGGTCTTTATCTGCATTTCAGGAATGTATGTGTGAAAATGTATTTCTATTACAAATCATACTTTTTCAAGTGACAAAACAGAAGAAATACGCCGATTTGAGTATTAAAACTCCAAAATAAATTTCAGATAATTCGTGAGAGAGGAAATCCGAACATTAATCAAGGCAGAGCTTGCATGATATGTTGCGCAACGTCTGCAAGATTTATTGCCTATAAAAGTTTATATAATTATTTTATGAAAAATGGAAATGTAAAGTGTCTCCCTTAAGCTTTCATTACTGTCTATTTTCTTATATTTATGTGCCGTGTGACGTATAATAATTTTAATATTTCTCCATGATTTTCAATTCAGATATTCATTATCAATTGTCAAAAGTTATACGAGAGATCGTGTTCCTCTCTCTCTCTCTCTCTCTCTCTCTCTCTCTCTCTCTCTCTCTCTCTCTCTCTCTCTCTCTCGAATCGTCTCGCTATTCTCCTCAGTCTCTACTCGTCCTCTCTCCGTCCTCTCTCTCTCTCTAAGAGTAACTGGCATTCACCCCACCCCCAATAAAAATACGCTAAATATTTACCATTCATGATTAAGTATTATAGAAAAGATTCTTTTCCATCACGTATAATGTAAGGAAACTAAATCTCGTTTCTTTTCAAATCGGATATCTACTGCTGGCACAGCATACTGTAATGGACAGCTATTTGGTTACAAGAGACAGAGCAAATATTATACTTCCCATTTCCGAGTAACGTTGATTTAGAAAGAGAACGAATCCGTCAGAATAAAATTCTTCAAATATTTTTGTTTAGCCTTGATAATATTAATTCTTCTTCTTATAGATCTGAAAGAGAATGTATACCTCGAATAAATCCCTCAGAATAAACTTCTTAAAATATTTTAGTTTAGCCTTGATAATATTAATTCTTCTTCTTATAGATCTGCACGTTATTTTGCTATTTTTTCGTCGTTTAAAAAGAATTACGCCAATTTGGATGATAGCAATATTTGTCTTGAATATTTGGCCAGCATTATATCTTTCTAATCAGGCCACACAGACTATGGCGACTCACCTGCCGTGAATTAATCTTTTCACTAACCCTTATTACTTTTTTCAATAGGTCAGCTATTTGGGCAAAATGGCAATTCTGGTCTAGTCACTTTTACCTCAGTCTATTTCGGGCAAAATAGGGAGTGCGTGGGTTTTTTCTGTATAACATAAAAAGCATCTAAGATCACTAATGCAATCGTACTTAAGATTTAACTTCAATGTTGCGGGAACAAAATAAATGCTATATGCCAACGAGTAAATTTCCCTACACGAGCCATATGTCCACTGCATTTTGAAATGGGTATTTTTTTATTAGTACTTATAATTGCAGAAAAGCTATATACAACGACTATTCAAATGTAGAAAAGCAGGGTAAATGATGGATGTGTAAGTATATCAGAGTGTTTGTTTTTTATCTGTATACTTAAAAAAATAACATATTCCTCTCATGTGTTTCTCCTTCCCCTAACGAATCATGTGATGATCAGACAATTTCATTTACAACGCAAATTATTATATAATTAGAGGCAATGCGTGTTATTGTTTCATCTTAAATAATTAAACCTCCTAATGTTTCTATTATAAAAACAAGAATCCCTCTCTACTTCTGGATCTCAGTTGTTGACAATCTGGTGGGCGTTCGCCAAGAGCGTTTTCTAACAAAAATTCCGAGGAAAGTTGTTCAAACTTTGGCTCTACGTCATATAATTGCCCATAGGATCTCTCTAGCATGATAAACATTTGTTCTAATTCGTTTCTATGGAATGACAGTATTATAATAGAAAAGAATATATAAGGTTTAGTCCTAAGGCTAATCGCTGGGACCTGAGAGGTCATTCAGCGCTGAAAAGGATATTGACAAAGATGGTTTCAAAGGTGCAGTTGCAATAAGAATCGACTGTTAGGAGAGGGTGGAAAGTCAGGTGGAAGAAAGAGAATTATGATCTTACCTACTGTAAAAGGAATGAAAACGGTTGCAGCTAATGGCCAAAGGCACGCCACAACAAAGACCCTTAAGTAATGCCTACAGTGCACCGCATGTGGTGCACTGAAGGCACTAACCCCGTAAGGGCAGTATTGGTTTCTCATTAAATGGGAAGGTAACCATAAGTTTTTAGCTAACACTAGTAGTTTAGGCAACGTATCTTTATCAGATATATATCTAGTAGTATATTGGCTATATATATATATATCTATATATATATATATACTATATAGTATATATATATATATATATATATATATATATATATATATATATATATATATATATATATATATATATATATATATTATATATAATATTTGATTATTTAGAGTTAGTTCCGCTCAGCTAATCAATATTATATTTCAATAGGTAATAACATATAATGCCAGCTACCAATGACTAATGGCAAGAGGAATTCTCTATTTGGTCACTTGGAAAATCTTAATAAAAAAAATATAAAACGCCAGACTTAAAACTATTACATAGCTTTGCTGCTCTAAAAAATAAACTATTAAATTCTTTTCAAAATTTCTCTTCAGGTTACAACTTCAGATGTCACAATGCATGGAACACAAATTGTTTTGCCTTGTACTTTCCAATCGTTTATATAAATTATGAAATATTCCATAAATCTCCTAAAATATAATGAATCATATACAAAATCCACTTCAGAGAAAAAAGAAATTAAACTTCATCTAAATGAAAAATGTTATTTATTTTTTCTTCAACACAGCAAATAAAAAGGGAAAAAATTAACCTCGGATAATATTTTTGTCTTCTAGAGCTTAATACAGAATGAGAGAATATCAGTAAAAACAAGGCGTGATCCAACCTCCAGCTTACTCGGGACATGTGCAAGATTTTCCCCTCATGCATAAGTCGTAAACATTATTTTCATAACTTTTAGCGTAAATTAAATTATACTAAAGTCTATGGTCAAATAGAGCCTTGTTTCACCAACGAAAATTAAAATAAATACCCTATATTTTCTTAGAAATAATTCTTATGTAATTTTTAACATGCACATCATTTTATACATTCTCATTCTAATAAATAAATCGTAAATATCCTATCTTAAAATTCTCGTATCTTTACCTCAACCCCAA
>NC_061110.1:104219486-104231986 GCF_015104395.2 Macrobrachium nipponense
TTGAGGAATCATTTCGCCGATATCCCTTCTGTATACAGGCCATGAAATTTCTCTTCATCCTTAAACATCATCAGCGACAAAAAGGTCATCTTACCACAATTTCCCCGTGACGTTTTTGTAATACAGTAATTATGCGATACTAAGCTCATAAAACTATTAAACAGTTTGTTTAATGCTAAAAAAACAATCTATTTCATTAAAGAGGCTTAATAAATTACTTTTTCGCAGGAAAGAGTTGACAAATGGGGTATTTCTGTCTTTTTTTGTTTATGTTACATCACATTGCAGTGTCATTATCTAAAATTAAATTTAATATCACTTTTGCCTGGTGTAATAAATAACGCTAACATTAATATATCTAACGATGGAGACTCAGCACTTTTCTTACATTACAAGTTTAAGATTAAGTGTCTTTTGTCTCTTCGCACTGAATTTGTGAGATAACTATTATCTATATTTTTTAAACGTAGCTTTCTACATCAACGAAAATGTTTTAAGCTTTTACTAAAATATGGGTTGCAAATCAGTTAACTTTCTTATTTACAAGAAAACATTGATTTCATAGTCACTTCATAACGAGTAACAGAAAGCTCTCTCCTTATCTATTACAATTCCCATACAGCAATGTGATACCACAGTCACATAACAAATTATTTCAATTTTAAATATGGTTTATGTACTATACGAAGCATAAATTCATTTTTCAAATGGGTGTTATTACAACCTAATACAGTTAATGTTTCTCTTACATGAAGGATTACCAGACAGCAAGCTTTACCTGTCTATAACCCTCATTACTACCCACAAATTGTTTTGTGGCTATTTAGTTTTATTCTCTATTACACTTAATGGTTATCAATTATCCTTCTCATGAAGGGGGTTCTCCAACAGCATGAATTAAAAATCAATTTCAATATTTTGTCACTACATATAAACATACAAAACTACACCATTCTGCCCTCAAGGTAACATCAAGGAAAGACCTTGTTTTCTTCAGGAATAGATGTTTAAACTGAATAATCGGTTACTGTTTTAAAACAGGTCATTAATCTTAAATACTTTTGGTTTTCTTGCAAAGAAAAAATGAATATATGACAAATCAGAAGGCTTCCTCCCCTTGCTCGCTAGCTCGCTCTCTCTCTCTCTCTCTCTCTCTCTCTCTCTCTCTCTCTCTCTCTCTCTCTCTCTCAAAAGGAAGACAAACCTTTGATGGAAAGCAACAGTAAAGGGTTCCTCATATATCCATTTTCGCTCCTCAGATGCAGAGAAACCACTGAGCAGAATGTCATCTAAAACCTCTGCTGTTATAGTCAGCCACGTCAAATCAATTACTAGATGAAATATTTTAGTTTTGAAACAACATGTATCAAACCTTTTGGATGGAAGTGGCTCAAAAGTTTGTTATTTTTTCAATGTCTAATTTACAAGAATTCAGGCTTTTATTTTCAAATTGGATATACTAACTTCTTACATAAAAGTAGATCAGGCAATTTTGACATGCATGCAAGAAAAAAATGAGAGAGAGAGAGAGAGAGAGAGAGAGAGAGATAAGAACGTGGCATAACTTGTTGTTCATGTGGATGCACCATTATCACTAAAAGGTTACATGACACCTCAGCGGAAAGATAATTGAACGCTGTGTGTTAAACTATATAAAAAAGAATAACAAAACCTCATTATCACGTGGCATTTGATGGTCTGTAAAGAGGATATCTTCAAGTCTTAACACCGAACTCAAGGAATTCGTTAAAAAATCGTTATCTGACGGTGCTGGTTTCTGTCAAGCCTATCAACGCTGGCTATAAAAAAAATGTATTATTTTCTCTGAGAGATAATGATTCCAGAAATCCTATATCATCTAATTCAGGAGCCTATTAAATAGCCACTAGTTTCAGGTAGGATTAACTGATTAACTATACATACATGCATTTACATATACAAACAGGCGCGCGCGCACACACATACACATAATTTATTATGTATACATGTGTATAATATATATATATTATATATATATATATAGAATATATATAATGAAATATATATTATATATATATATATATATATATATTTATATATATATATATATATATACACACACCACACTATATATATTATATATATATATATATATATATATATATATATATATATATTTATATATATATATATGTATATATATATATCATATATATATATATATATATATATATAATATATATATATATAATATCTATCTATATCTATATATAGTATAATATATATATAATCTATATATATATATCTATTCTATATATATATATATATATTTATATATATATATATATATATACATAATATATATATATCTACTATATATATATATATATATATATATATACTTATATATATATATATATATATATATATATATATATATATATATATATATATATATATATATTTGCAGTATTTACCCATGCTCGGCTTTCTACTTGACCTTATCTAACTATGCAAAAATAAAAAAAATAAAATAAGTTACCTTGTTTTCGAGTTTTCTTTCCTGGTCTCTCTTACAATCCTTGACATTTTATTATGACGTTGTTTATCCATCAATAAAGGAGTATCACAATCACTTACTCGCTTCTCCCTACGTTGCGAGTCACCAAGTGGTTGGTAGCACCGAAGACGCAGTCCATAACATATAACTCTGTCGAGAAAAACGAAAGGAATAACAAGTCGTTATTCTTAAAAGTACGCGTAGATATTGTTCATCTGAGAAAATTCAATACTCAATTAACCAAAGCCTGTGAACATAATTTTGACGTATGAGTTTGATAAGATTTGAATGACATGGTATTAGAAGGCAGATGAACATAATAAGGTTAATCAATCGAAGGCGACAGAAATAACGAATAAGCATTTGTGATAACAATATTTCGATATATTTGTGAATATCTAATCATAATACTCATGAATACTCTTTTTCCACTATAATGATCAAGGGAAAGAATATATATATATATATATATATATATATCTATATATTAATATATATATATATATATATATATATATACATATATATATATATATATATATTATATATATATATATATATCTATATATATAGTATATATATATATATATATATATAATATATATATAGTATATACATGATAATCTACAAACTTGGCTTCAGTAATCTTTGTCTAACATGAGAATTTGATTTCATTTTAATTAAAGGATGGATAATCTGATAAAATTACAGACAATGGACAAAACAAAGGTCGTCCAGCATTTATTGCTTTGTATCCACGACGCTCATCAGGAAAAGACAATCAGAGGTACGAGTTTATAATGAAAAATAAATGAAACGCGGACTTTTTGGTTTCTAATTATTAGCAGTATATTAGGGATACTAACTAATACTGATCAGCTCTCTCTCTCTCTCTCTCTCTCTCTCTCTCTCTCTCTCTCTCTCTCATGCACCTTCCTCAGTTTAAAGGTCCGTTTCACAAACAAAGGCTACAAATTTGGTCTACTTAGCTTTTAAGGGAGGGAATAATTCTGTCCCCCTCCTTTCTTGCCACAGCTTACCCGCATAATCTCTCCACTAATGTCTCATATGACCTGATTCCTGTCTCCAGCTCAAGGGATTACGTAGTGCTTGCAAATTTACTGGAGCACCCCTCCCCAACTCTCTCTCTCTCTCTCTCTCTCTCTCTCTCTCTCTCTCTCTGTATACATATATATATATATATATATATATATATATATATATATATATATATATATATATATATATATATATATATATATATATATATATATATATATATATATATATATATATATATATATATATATATATATATATATATCTTGCATGATCTTCGGCCTACCTTTTATTAAGGTAAATAATGATTGATTATTTAATTTCCCTATATATTTTACCATTTTTATTTTATTTCAGGTTCAAACTAGCCATGATCGTACGTCTGACAACGCTACAGGACAGGGGCACGACCGGGCCGCATATTCCCGGACTGCACAGAGGCTTCGGCCAGGTTCCTCCAGGCCCCTCCCCTAGAGCACTGTGGGCGGAGATATCTCTCTCCCCTAGCAGACGACGCATTTCGCTCCGTCATGCTGCCCCCTTCGTTCTTCTCCTCCGTTATTAGCTTATTTTGTTGCATTTTGTTTTTATCATTTTTATGTTGTGTAAACATGAAATTGTGATGCATATCCATATTTTACGATAGCAATATAAATCAATATTATTCATAAATTTATTGTTATAAAGTTCTTTAGCGAAAGTGTTTACGATGTGAACGGATGCTATAACAATTACACGAATATGTACACATTTCCTCGTAATTGAAGCTCAAAATGTGACAGTTAATGGTGTTTCCAGATATTATTATACACATTTACTTGATTAATATGAGTAATAGTCAAATGACTGCACATTTAATAGGAAAGGAGCTTCGTTTCCTAACCCCGAAGTTTTGTTTACATTCGTTAGCTGACGTGTGGTCTAACTTCTGTTTTTCTTTTACTACTATATACGAGAAGTTTTGTTTTTTAATAGAGTAAATATAACATTTTAGTAAGTAAACCACAATGTTGAATTTTACTAATGGGTCAAAAATACTTTATATTGTTTTGTTTTTATCAGTCAGCTGACTTTCCCCTTTTGATTTTTCTCTTTAGCTCTTGGTGCAGCCTAACCTTTGAAATTTTATGTCTTTTCTTTTATGAGGACATATAAGGTGAAAATTCAGTCAAAGAAGGGGGAAAAATTGACCAGCCCTGTGTTCATGTAGAATATAATATGTATAAGTGGGGGGTGGGTAGAAGATAAGTTTTCAACTTTGCTCAACATATCCTTACAAAAGAAAGAGGAAAAGATGGTACCAACCCATTTGACACCTAATAGTTAATGCTGCATTTATAGTCTCAAACATATGTTACAATATTCAGAATCCCACTAATAAGCTTGATAAAAGAATCGGGGGAAAATGATTGACACTGGGTTAGGCTGTAAAGGGAGCAAAACTCAAAGGGGTAGATATTCAAATCCTATGGAATGTAGGTTAAGAAAGGCATTTTCCAGTACAGTATGACGACAAAAACCACAAGCCCCAATGTATTGTATGCTATATCTTGCCAAAGAATTGCCTAAAGAAAGATTATGGTTCATGTAAGAGAAAGCAATCCTATTTTTTATGACCAATGTTTTGAAAAAATACCTCTTTGCATCATTCCATGTTTTGAGACTTCATACCTATCAAGTGCACTAAAGGCAGTGCCAATGTGGAAAATAAATGTGTGAGGCATTGATGAATTGGGTAAAGGAAGGTTGGTTGGTGAAAATTAAATTATTAGTCATGTATGAGAAGGAATTTTTATGATTTTTCTCAATTTTTACCCTTGCATACACTTCGGTAGTATTATTTTAGTTGCATATGTCAAAATTTTACAGGCTCAACCTTCCTTTTTCAGATAGTATGCTTCAGAAAAATTCTCTTCCCTTCATGATGCCTTGACCTTAATTTCAGTGCTTAGTTTGTGTTCCTTCATTTTTGCTCTCAGATATATTTACTTCTAAAGGGTGGCAACCTTGCACAACTTGGAGCTTCACGTAGCCTGCTGTTTTTTCTAGTCCATACATGCTTTTCCTGTTGTTACAACCTGCTCATCACTTTCATCTACACTGCAGTACAATGTGCATAAATGAACTTTTATGTACAATCAAGCATGGACATGAAGGGGGTTTAAAAAAAAATAAATGTCTATACTGTGAAAATATGCTTGCATAAGCCTCTATTGCTGCTAAATAATACTAATGATAATATGAAGCTGCGAGATCAATAGTCTTACTTGCTGCAGACTTATAGTAAAAGGAAAAAAGGGAGGGTTAATAAGTGCGAGAATACTAAACAAAAAATATATTGTATGAAAAATAAACCCATTTTCAACATTATTATAATAAATGTCTTTAGATAATTATATAAGCATCTTCCTACGCACATGGATGCTAGTAGGTGACACTTACACGAGTCTTAATAAAATAAAAAAAACAAAAAAAACTATAATCTGAAGATCACAGAAATAATAAGTGAGAAGTGCATACGCAGTTCTAGCAAATATAAAGGTAGTTTTCTTAGTGGATGAAAAAATGGTGCTAATAAACAGTATCCATCTAATATATATCACAGTCATCCCATACCCAGGAATATGGGAAGCATCACAGAATACATTACTATAATTGTCTGTAGATAATTACATAAGCAACACTTACATAAACGAGGCACATGGGGCAGCTGGATGCTAGTAGGGTAATACATATCAAACGAGTCCTAATAAAAAGTAAAAAAACTAAAGAAAACTACAAATCTGAAGAGATCAAACGAAATAAACACTAAGTGGAGAAGTGCATACGCATTCTAGCAAAATAATATAAAGGTAGTTTTCACAGTGGATGAAGAAATGGTGTTAATAAACAGTATCCAAAAAAAAAAAAAAAAAAAAACACACACCAAATAACAAAATAAGCTAATGACTGGGAAAAGAATGAAGAGGGCAGTATGGCATAGCGAAATGCAAAATGCGTCGTCCATCCTCTGCAAGGAAAGTGAGATATCTCCTCCCACAGAAGTTAGGCCATACGTCAACTGACGAATGTAAACAAAACTTCGGGTTTAGGAAACGAAGCCCCTTTCCTATTAAATGTGCTAGTCATTTGACTATTACTCATATTAATCAAGTGCATATATATAATAATATCTGGAAACACCACTAACTGTCACATTTTGAGTTTCAATTGCGATGAAATGTGTATATATTCGTGTAAATGTCATAGCATCCATTCGGATCGTATTGTAAAACTTTTGCTAAACGAAATTGGGGTAGCAGCATATTGCTATAAATTTATGAATAATATTGATTTATATAGAAAAATTTGCATACTGCTATCATAAAATATGGATATATATCACAATTTCATGTTCACACAACATAATAATAATAAAAACGCAACAAAATAAGCTTGCGGGGCGAAATGCGTTCGTCTGCTAGGGGGAGTGAGATATCCCCGCCACAGTGCTCTAGGGGAGGAGCCTGGAGGAGCCTGGCCGAAGCTCAGTGCAGTCCGGGAATATGCGACCGGGCCGCGGCTCATGCAGCATTACACAGAGACCACCGAAAGATATATCTGTTTTCGGTGGCCTTCATTGTAAACTCTTCAGAAAACTTGATTGAGCCGAAGAAACTTGGGCGCATTTTTTTACATGTTGTTATTGAAAACAACCATGTGACATGACGTGGTTGATAAATGATTTGGTTATTCAACAATGTGCTTTCATTTTACTTTTATCAAAGTAAATGCACATATTTCTTTAGCTGTATTATGAAGCAGGAAAAACTTTTATGCTTCTTTTCCTGGTTCTTTGTTATGTTAATTTTCTATCAGGTTCTTTCCAATTTTTCCTGTACATTCCTCCTCTTTAGTAGTTAATGTGTAAAAACGGCATTACACGAGACGGTTTATGCGTCTACGTAAGACTGAAAAGTCTCTACATCTTTTCGTTGAAGAAAAGATCGCAAATCTTTGCTGCTCATAATATAACAATATTAAAACAGCGTCGTCTTCTATCATTTTCGTTTTATATATCATTTTTGTTTTTCCTACGAATCTGCAAAATAAATAAATAAATAAATAAATAAATAAATAAATAAATAAATAAATAAATAAATAAATAATAAATAAATAAATAAATAAAAAATACAATAGCATGTAAAGTAAAATGGGTTACTTGAAATGCTAATCCAGTGATTAATTTATCAAGATGATTGTTAATGACTCTCTCAATAACCACCTTACTGCCTATCGTTATAGTTCGGCAAGGCTCCAACAAGAGTTTGCCAACTAGCATAAACGCTATTATGATATGTAATCTGCAATAGATTTGAGTGTTTTTGTTCAGAATAATACAGGATTATTTCCTTATTATTTTTTTGGCTAAATCCGAATTTTATTGCACGAATGATCCTAAATATTTCATTGAAATTTGTCTAATACTATTACATTGAAACTAAGAAAACATTAAAATTTCATTACTGAAAATGGGTAATCGTTACAAAACTTGACGTACCATTAAATTAAATCATGTCTGTGAATGAATCTTGCGTTTCCTACCATTAGATTTCAGGAATTATATTGTGAGCACAAAATATATTAACAAGTTAGTCCTTTTTCATAAATGCTCCTTATTCCAACATCTTAGCTGATGACGGTTGTCCTTGAAAGGAACTTTCTACTCACACCCAGTTCCTCCTGGGACGAGTGGTAGACCGAGTTCTCTCCCCGCAGCCGCCAATACGGAACCAGACGAATTTATTTCTGGCGATTAGAAATTAATTTCTCGATATAATGTGGTTCGCATCCCACAATAAGCTTTACGTCCCGTTGCTAAGTACCCAATTGGTCCCTAGCCACGCAAATCAAAATCTAATCCTTCGGGCCAGCCCTAGGAGAGCTGTTAATAACCTCAGTGGTTTGGTTAAACCTAAACTAAGATGTACTTAACTTTCTCTTCACACCCGCAACGAACTAACACACGAACGCACAAACGTGTAATAATATTCCAAGGGTTTGGTTCATTTACCAGTATGCCCAAATGCTAGGTTGACTTTCTGTGAAAAGAGACTCTTGGATACTTTTTACAAATTTTCAAGAAAAGTGTCTTCGACAACCATATTATTATCCAGAAAGTGTCTAGTAAAAATTATCGTAAACATCTTAGCTCAAATCTTGTTCATATAAACATGCAGCATATATATATATACGTATATATATATATATATATATATATATATATATATATATATATATATATATATATATATATATCACGGAAATGTGATATGACTTATATATATATATATATATATATATATATATATATATATATATATATATATATATATATATATATATATATATATATATAGTATCCCTACATAAATATATATGCGCGTCTTGTGTTTATACAGTTTACATATCACGTAATTTTCTTTCTCTGGAGTATTCTGGAGTATACACACCGAGGCACGGCTTAGGTCTGCCTGTGTATAGAAACCTAATTTAATTTTTTCTTTGTAAATAGAGACTTTATCATTTCTCCACTTCAGTTCGAGATTTTTTCTTATGTAAATTTTTCGACGACGTATCAAAGGCCATCGTTCTCTTTTTGCTTTCTCTCTCTCTCACCCTGAAGATAAAGTTCTCCCCCCCTTGTGTACGTGAGATCCAAAAGCTTTCCAAGGCACAAGAGAGGGAATCATTTCTTGGCAGTAACTTTACTTTTCCCTGGTTTTATTGTCTCCTCACTTTTAAAAGCATTTCTCTTCTTGCTGATGGAGTTTTACTCTCTTTTTTGTGCGTATAGCTTCTTTTTGTCATGCTAAACCCTTTACTTTCTCTTTTGTACATATTGGATTCTCCCGAGCCGTCACTAACATAAAGAATTAGTAAATTAAGATGTCTGAGGGAGCATTACTTTCCGTCGGCTTGTTTGTTTGTTTGTATGGTGTTTTTACGTTGCAGGGAAACCAGTGGTCATTCAGCAACGGGCTACGTCGGCTTGAAGGGCGATTATCATTTTAAAATCAATGTAACTTCTGAACCTCTGAGTGTTAACAAGTCTGCAATATGTCATCTTTCACAGCATTTAAAAAATGAAGAGGCCTAATGCACTTCCAGATGCATGTGAATATAATTTTTTTTTTTAAACTTGTCATCGTTATAGCAAATTTCCAATAACACTTATAATTCAGCAAACCTAGCTCAAGCTCTGCAGTCATTTCTAAGGCAGTACCCATGTAACAAATCTGTGTTATTTTCGTCTACCCATTGTTATATTTTTAAGTAGCAGAAACGACAGGCATGAAGACGAACATTGAAACAAATCAAATTTAGAAAACGTAAATACTACAAAAAATGAACAGGGAAAAGGTGAGAAAGGATCTGAAAGGAGGATATCTTTGGGTGGATTCTTAACCTGGAACAGTAGACAGGGCCTGGAAGCATTTCTTTAATCAAGTTACCACAAAGTTCCGGAATAGTCCGGAAAAATTAGTAATCTATTCCAACCATAGCAGCTGAAGGTAAAGATATTACAATATCAAGGCTGTCTATACTGACAAAGGAAACTAATAGTAGATTTCATCATTACCAAACTAGGGTAGATTTTCCGATAAACGTAAAATTTTTGACAGGTATAAACGATTCAGAGAGACAACCTTTGGTAAAAATAGGACATTCAGGTTCAGACTTCCTAAGTTACGAATGAAGATAGATATGTAATATCTATCGCATTAATACAAGGGGGTTTTTAGTAAGGGAAGTAGTAATGTTAGGAGGAATTGTAACAATGAGTCCAAGATATTTAACAGATCAGGATACTGACCTACATTAAAATGAATCACAAAGACTGAGATGCGAAGAACGATGATAGTCTTCCTGGGAAGACACCCAAAGAGAGAGATGGGTGAAAAAAAAAAGAAGGTAAGAAAGATAGGATAAGGAAAGAAACGAACGTTCAAAACACCACACACACACACACACACACACCTACAAACTACCCGACATATTTATTCTGTCTCTTGCAATTTTCATCCCTCAGGAGATATCTCCCTCTGTCATTCTTTATAGCTAATTCGACCGAACTGCCTCCGGAAATCCGTTCCTTGAGACGCACGAGGAACCTCCTTGAAAGGAAATTTTTCTCCGGCGAGTGATTCAGAGATCCAGAAATATCAGCTTTGTCGATATCGGAGGTAACGAAAGAGGATATTGCGTTCGGCCAGGATCGGTGTCCATACACGTCGCATAAATCGAACCTTCACTGTCTCCCTCCTTGTATCACTTTTTCGTTTGCGATGCCGAGCTAGAGGAACATTTCTCTCTCTCTCTCTCTCTCTCTCTCTCTCTCTCTCTCTCTCTCTCTTTTCTAACTTTCACTGTCTGTCTGTGTAGGTACCTAAAATTTTGTATCGTTCTCTTATCACATAAAACCCCAAAAATATAGAGCGACCTCTTCTTACTGTCATGAAATAACTCTCTCTCTCTCTCTCTCTCTCTCTCTCTCTCTCTCTCTCTCTCTCTCTCTCAGTCTGTCTGTCGACGTATCTAAAATGTCGGATGTTTCACTTATTACATAAACCATATAATATATATATATATATATATATATAATATATATATATATATATATAATTATATATATATATATATATTTATATATGTGTGTGTGTGTGTGTGTGTGTGTGTATGTGTGTGTGTGTGTGTGTATGTAGACCGCACCATCTTACCGTCCTGAAATAATTTTGGTGGTATGGGTCTAATATTATAAAAACTAAGAATAAAATTAGAAATATAGAACAAAAATAAACCTCGGTCTGTTTGTCTGTCTGTCTGTCTGTCTGTCTGTCTGTCTGTCTCAAAATTTTGGTATGGCTCTATTATTATAAAAACTTCTAAAACAATGAGAAATATTGAAGACCCCTCTTACTGTACTGAAATAAATCAGTATCTCTCTCTCTCTCTCTCTCTCTCTCTCTCTCTCTCTCTCTCCTCCCAAATGTAGGCACCCTTTATTATCTTTTTTAACCGCCTTGACGCTCGTAATGGGTTTTCTTGATTTTTTATACCGGCAAATTGAGTGTGTCAAGAGAAATCTTATTTTGAGTTTAAGACCATTTTTCCTTCATCAAATTGCTAATCAAGTCATCTTTTCCCGCAAGAGTCGATGTTTAAATGGTTTATCATCATCATTTTTGGACAAACGTTCCTAGAGCGTCTCCATTCATGGAATACTGGAGTGATTTTGTAGTCGCCAAAGGAGCTCTTCAAATTACTGTCATAAATCTATATTAGATATAAATGCTAATGGTAGTACTTATGCTCTGATAGTGTATACCAATTTTAACTAAGATATTTGGTACCATTCATATACATAAATACACACACACATATACATACATATAAATATTATTATATATATATATATATATATTATATATATATATATATATTTATATATATATATATATATATATATATATACATATATACTATGTATATATATATATATATATATATATATTATATATATATATATATATATATATATAGATATATATATATATATATATATATATATATATATATATATATATATAATATATATATATATGATATATATATCGTTTTCTATAATAATTTATTAACAATAATAATATGGTGTCTCTATGTCTCCCTCTCTTTGTTTCTTTCTGTGTTTATCTTTCTACTTTCATTACACTGAATAAAACCATCAGCCGTTCCCTTTGTCCACGTTTTAGTTGTAAATCATTGCATTATATTCACGAAAATTCCAATTTAAATTCTGGAATTCTTTGCTTAGAATGGGATAGCAAACAGCAAAGCAATGAGGATGAATTATTTTTTAACA
>NC_061110.1:104234486-104239486 GCF_015104395.2 Macrobrachium nipponense
TGTCTCTCTTTCTAACCCTTCCTGTGTTTTTTCCTCTTTCTTCTCCCTTACACACCGTATACTATCTCTCACTTCCTCTCCCTCTCATTCTCTCTCCGTCAATCCCCTTCTCAAACTCCACCCTCTTTGATGTCATTGATATTTACCCTATAGCATTCTCTTCCAAATGATAAGTCGTATGCAGAAGTAATGTACGATAAATTAGTAAAGTAACTAAGTCTACGGGCTTAACCAGCCCCGTTTCACGGGCAAAACCAGATCCGTTTCAGGGAATCCATTCTCAACCCCACCCCCTTCGAAGGCTTGGGAGGTAGGATGAAACCCCATTGTGAAAACGCGCGTATTCGAATGCAATGTTGTGTCAAAATTCCAAAGCAATCGGTGAAGAACTTTCGGAGATTTAAGATTTTGAACAAACGAACATTTATATTTTTATTTATATAGATTTACACATAAATTCAGATTAGAATAAAACTGTGGAAGTAGCTGCCTTGCAGTCGTACTTCTTAGTAAAAGGCTAGGCCCACTGCCAATAACTGTGGAAACTGCTGCCTTGCAGTCTTACTTTTCAGTTAAAGGCTAGGCCCACTGCCAAGAACTGTGGAAACTGCTGCCTTGCAGTCTCACTTTTTAGTAAAAAGCTAGGCCCACTGCCAAGAACTGTCGAAACTGCTGCCTTGCAGTCTTACTTTTTAGTAAAAGGCTAGGCCCACTGCCAAGAACTGTGGAAACTGCTGCCTTGCAGGTGACGTTTTAGACCCCTTTGCCAAACAATAAACCATGCTTGATGCATGAAGTGGCGAAGGTGCATCAGGCAACCGATCCTTCAATGTAGGGATAAATGTGGGAAAGAAGAAGACACTGATTTCTTGTGTAGATAAATTCAGCTTGTCATTTAATCCGTATTTTTTTTACCTTGTTCGTCCAAGCAACATAAAATATTAATAAGTAAGTTCAATCAAGAGAACAAAAGAAATTCATGCTATTTTAATGCATATAAGGTAGCATACGCTTTTATAGCATTAAATTAGCTATTATTTAAAATGCAACATATCATACTTTTACGAGGTACAAACGAATCGCAAAATTTATTTTTACTCAAATATGGAAATGTGTGTTTTAATATCTAGATTAAACTTTTGGACATGGAATACATCCAAACTAATCAGCTTTAAAAGAATACGAAAAAATCCCGCCCTTTTAGAAAAACTAAATTTGGATATCATGTTGAAACAGTAATATCACCTTTTTCCTATGCAGACTGTGAGATATATTTAATCCATAATGGGTTTGTATCTCTCTCTCTCTCTCTCTCTCTCTCTCTCTCTCTCTCTCTCTCTCTCTCTCTCTCAATTTTATTCCCGCTTAAACTTGTTATTTTGATTTTTTTTTCATT
Source organism: Macrobrachium nipponense (assembly GCF_015104395.2). Lineage (NCBI taxonomy): Eukaryota > Metazoa > Arthropoda > Malacostraca > Decapoda > Palaemonidae > Macrobrachium > Macrobrachium nipponense. The sequence continues at coordinate 104,235,883 of NC_061110.1, forward strand.
ATTTTGTAAGTGTTTCACTGTTCGCGTGTTCGTGTATGTGTGCATTTCAATACAGAGACGACGTAGGAGATTGTTTATTTAAGAAAATGTAACCTTAGTCACTCATTACGTCAAACGTTTTCAACTTACAACACGAGACAGGCCTTGACTTAAGCATTAAGCTTTACAGATTCTCTAAAAGTTAATGTAGAATAGTGCAGACACCCTTGCATCCTTTGATAATGACTTTCAATCTTTAATGAATTAGGCAGAAAGTCATCCTGCTTCAGTAATACTCTGGTAGCTTGTTTTATTAGTCACCGAAATCTGATTTCCGAATGAAAGTTCATAGACATGCATCAGACATCTTGTGCTGATTGTTACTTGACTTCAGGATTTGCCATTATCCACTTTCTGTGGTCTCTCTCTATAACAACTTTCCTCTTTCATTTCTACTTTCATTTCTTCATGAGAACAAAATTACAAAACATCTCTCTCCATCGGCATTTTGCTGCTCTGAACTTCTCTTGTGACCTTCTGTCTTTCAGCATCAGTATGATATCTTTTGTCATATCGTCTCTTATTTCTTCCGCTCATTACAAATTTAGATTCAAAAGCTTTCTTCTTTCGACTCACCTCCCTTTGAAACCTTTCTAACATCCCTTGTTACTTTTGGTCCTTACACTACGTTATCTTTGAACATTAACTTCTTTTATATTATGTTTCATGCCTAAAATAAAAAAAAGGCTTAATACTTATCGTTGATGGAAACCAGCATTCATCCTAAATTCTTCTGGCATGCAATGAAATATTCTTTTTTATGCCACGTGCTTTTGCAAAGCCATCAAATTTTCATGGTGATACTCTCTCATATGATAAATGAAGATACTTTTGTAAGGTTCTTCTCTCTGTAATGATCGTATAAAAATCTGTCATCTATAAAACCTTAGGCTCTGTATTCTTTTTCCTCGGGATGAAGAAAAAATTGATTTTGTTTTAGTGCGTAAAGCATGTTTTCACTCCTTATTAATCTCGTTGTCTTTAATCATACATATACAATGAATAGCTTGTTCCGTCTCATCGAGAGGCTGAACATAAATAAGACCTCCAGCAAGCAATATCTCACAGATTCTGGGGACATGAACCAACAATTCATCATATGAGGAAGACGAATAATGGATGTAAAGCAGTTTGCTCAAGGAGCCTCAGCGGAAATATCTGGATTGTTGCTTGTTCGCCTTAGGATAATGTTGAGCGCAGAAACATAATGTCATAACGTTACATGTCAGCTTTCGCTGTCATGAGTTGCCGTCATAAAACAAAGTACTTTTCAGGATTAACAACTACTTGAAATATCTAGAGAAAGGGGTAATGTTTAACATATCGACCTTTTATCTATTTAGGTTAATGAATATAAACAATAATTATTAAATAATACAATATAGATCTAATCTATATATTATATATATATATAGTAATATTATATATTATAAATATATATATATTATCTACGACTTTGCCACGAAAAACATACTAGGGGTAATTCCTTGCTGGTATCACCTCTACATTTGAGACGTTTTTGCAAAGGACCGCTTTTTAGTGGTGGAAATTTACAATATGTATATCGGAGGGACAGTACAAACAGATATGCAAACAGTCGGAAACAAAATATTACTACCTGACAGGTGGGGAAGAATGGGTTCGTACTCAATTTACAAATCTGTTCGTTTACGCTGTTGGACTTTTACCATTTTCCCTCTCAATGACAATTGCCTTTCCTAGAATCTATACATTTTACCTATTTCTTCAGAAATTAATTGATTGATTTTATGCAAGCCTTAACCAATACTCATATTCTCATAAAAGCTTGTTTTTATATAAATCTGGACTCAATCATTTTTCTTTTCTTATATTATTAGAATAGATGATGCCCCTTCTTAATTGGTTGTGGGAATGTTTTAACCGACATATATGAATAAAGGGAATAAACTTATATAAAGGTAATTCGAGTTATATATAGCTAGCAACATATTTTATAGTCAGAAAAATGTTTACACATGCTTCTAACTCGTAATCAGGTCACTAAACTGAACAAGTAAAAAAAATCGCAACGAAGCAAAGAGAATGCTAATCATTACTAGTAAACAGTTCTAAAAAAAATGTTTTCTTTAACGTCATAAATCCAGGAAGCAGAAATGATTGGTTATATTTCCCCCTGAAATATCAAAATATTTGCTTGTCCAGTAGCACCAGACTCCAAATATTCTTATGAATTTGTCTGAATGCTGAAGATGTTGAATTTTTGTACCTGAAATTTCACAAACCTTGAAACCGTATTAACCGGAATTTACAATATTAGAGATGTTAATTCAATTTTAATCATACTAACATCTCTTGCAACTCTTTTTCCTTCAGGGATGGAGAAAATTGTATAAGGTTAACGTTTTTCTGATAGAATTCCAGGTGAGGCAGTGATGACAGTGTTAGACAGCTTTCCGGATTATCTGATTGGGTCCCTGGTCCTCAGTAGGCGAGAACCTTACCACTGACGCCACCATATATATATATATATATATATATATATATATATTAATATATATATATATATATATATATAGACTATATAGTATATAAACATATATATATATATATATATCTATATATATATATATATATATATATATATATATATATATATATATATATACTGTGTGTATAGAATCTACTCGTCACTGTAATAGTCACAATACCCTCTTAACTTCTTGAATTCTTTGCTCTTTTTTTTAATACGCTTGTCACTACAAAGCCTGAAGACCCAAGTTCAAAGAAGTTTTTTTTTGAAGAAATTGTGATGGCCGGTACCGGGAAACGAACCCAGGTCCCATAATCACATAGAGGTCACGTTGGCTCTTAATTCCAACTGGAAAATCAGAAGCTCTAACTGGGTACAAATACTGTTTTTTTAATTTCTATTATACTTTTTATTTTGTCATAAGCACCTCTCTTTCCGCACTGAGCTGCTATCCCTGCTGTGCCCCTAAGGTTTATTATTTTAATATCTAGCATTAAAACTTGGGTACGAACTTTGCAAGCTTTCTCTCTCTCTCTCTCCTCTTCTCTCTCTCGCTCTCTCTCTCACTCTCTCTTTATATTATATATATATATATATATATATATATATATATATATATATATATATATATATATATATGAAATTTATCACATCACCGTGATTCATATAAATCATTCGAGCTACAAATGTCCTTTAATATCATATTCGCTCTACCTCGGAATTGATATATTTTCATATATGTACCGAGGGGGAATTTTTTAGTGATAATAATTTCGTACCCCCATGGGATCGAACCACCGTCCAGTAGGACGGGGAACGAAATCAGGATCGGACAGTGACACTACCGATCCTGATTTCGTTCCCCGTCCTACTGGACGGTGGTTCGATCCCATGGGGGTACGAAATTATTATCAACTAAAAAATTCCCCCTCGGTACATATATGAAAAATATATCAATTCCGAGGTAGAGCGATATGATATTAAAGGACATTTGTAGCTCGAATGATTTATATGAATCACGGTGATGTGATAAATATTCATAATAAGGCTGCG
>NC_061110.1:104244486-104259486 GCF_015104395.2 Macrobrachium nipponense
GAGAAAGTGTTCGTAAGAAATATAAGAAAGGTTCTAGTTCATTTTCAGACTTTAATCAAGCAGTTCATAGTGACAGCTTTATTTACTGTTTGTTTGTTTGTACGTTAAAATGTATACGCAAGTTCAACCTGATATTATGAAGAATGTGAGAAAGGTTCCTTTTCAGAGTTAATGTGAGAAAGGTTCCTTTTCAGAGTTTAAACAGGCGCTCCATAGTGTTTTATTTACCGGTGTATAGTTACGAAAAAGGAACCAGCATTAAATAATGATAATCATGACAATATGACGATAATGATGATAAAATGAAGGAAAAGTAAAATGTAATTCATTTAAACAAAACTGAATGTGAAATTGAATTTGGACGTTAAACTGGAGACATTTGTGGTAAAATCTAACAAGTAGAAGTAATCAGCAGAGATAACATGAAATATTATTTTCTTGTAAACAAGAATATTTGGTGAATTTAAACAAAAATAAAAGTTTTAAGAGCAGCAAAAGCATATCTTTAGACATTCTTATAAGGAACGGAGGAAAATATATATAAAATAGCGTTAAAAATCTCGAAAAAAGTAGGTAAAAGCCCACTGTGGATCTTAATCAGCGTCCAAGTTTTATTGGTAATTTATGTTTCTTTTATTATAACTTAAAACCACTCTTTTTGAAAATCGAACAGTGACTTGACGTTTTCTATTTGTAATCACCGAGGAAAAAAATGTATGGGGTCGTCGCAGCTATGCAGAAAAACGTTACTATATACGCAGGCACTAGTAAGTAATAATAAAATAATGAAAAAAAATTGAAATGATAAAAATAAAAACAGAGAAATTCAAAAGTGTCACAGTCTCACCCTGTATTGTAGATTCAGCAGATGGTAAATGTAATAACCACCCCTCCGCACTCCTTGGATGTAATTCCATTTTCGACAAATACTGAGGGACGCTGGAAAAAGCCGAAATGTTTTGGAGTGTCGTACCAAATTTGCACCACTTTCTGAAAGAAGAAAATTCCTTCGATAAAAGAATATGGTGAATTCTGTAAAACCTATGATTTATCTCATTTTTATCAATCTTAGCATACTATTTAACGAGAGATTTCTGGTTTCAGAATAAAAGTGCTTCATTTATGAATTGTCAGACTTCACAAGAATTTGCAAATTTCGCCTTTAGTGTGTTTCCTAACTGCTACGTCCTTTATTCATTATTCAGTTCCTAATTTCTATTGTATTATGTAAATATTATTACAGCAATTCAATGATGATGCACAGGTGGTAGTATTTTCATATTAGGTTTAAAATGTTTATACTACCAAAACAAAATGACTTGTAAAGTCCACTTGGAAAAATTCAACAGTAAGAAGTAAATATGTAACAAAACATAAGGTAAGTCACGAAAATCACTCTGGTTCTTATTATCAATTTCACTTTTCATACATCATCTAAGATTTAAATCACGGAATCTTGGAGGCTGATTTCCATTAGTGGAATCGTAAAAGTCTGCCTATGTAAGACCTAGATTAGTCCACTGATTACAGAGAAATCCCGGCCATTTTCTCATGGCAATGAAAGAAAACGAGTTTAAGATTTCGTATGCTTTGGGCTTCTGAACACAGTAAAGGATTATGACCGTAATCCCATAGGATTCTATCCTTAAGCTTTAGCTCATGACAAAATAAATTATGTGAATGTCTCAGAATAAAAAAAAATAAACTAAATTACTACCATCCATCAAGCTTACTCTTGAATATCGTGAAGAAAGAGGAATTCCCTTTGAATATGGATAAATCATCTGTGCACACATACACATATAAACATGTACACACATTTATAATAATATATATATATATATATATATATATATATATATATATTATATATATATATATATATCTATTTCTTTATCCCGCGGATATAAAAATGTACAAAGGTAATATAATAAAAAATACATGGAATATAAAGGTACTGAATATTGGATAAATAATAGATTCCAGACAATCAACGTAAGGCAAATATGTTGCTTGGACTAAAGAGCTAAGGTTGAGAGATATAATTCTAATGGTTGGTGCTTCTTAATCAACAGTGCAATTTACAGATCCATTTTATAATATTATATATATATATATCTATATATATATATATATATATATATATATTGTATATATATATAATATATATATATATATATATATATTATAAAATGGATCCATTTTACTTCATAGCGAAGGAAAGGAGGAAAGCAGGCCCTTACAGATGGTGATGAACACTCATTTCCAATAACAAAACTTTTATTTTTGATCTTATTTGAAGAAAATCCATGCACACTTGATTTCTTTTTATATGGCGAAAAAAAAAAAAAAAAATAGATTCCCCACAGGAATTTGGAATCATGAGCAATAAATTCATTCATGACTGAAGAGGAAGAAAGCAAGTGTTACAAGAAAGGTTGTGCTGACACAGGAAAGAACATTTACTGTCATAGATATATGCTACCTTTAGTATTCAGAGTTGAATGAATATAGTATAAGAAACACAAGTTGGCCCAACCCCAACTTTGCCACTCACACCACTAGGAGTGAAGGTTCCTCTGACAGCCACTGGGAATATTCAAAGGATAATTATGTTTTTTTACAGAAGAAAGATTAGCAAAGCAGACGAAAAATATAGATGGGGGCTGTTAACTTGCAGAAAGGGCCTGAAGATACAAGATAGCAGATACTCTATGAGAACTTTGAAGACTTAAAGCAAAGATAAAAGTAAAATATAGTTGACAGAATATACGTGTGTGTCAACACGTTTTTCCTGGTAGTAATTTTTCATTCTAAACGATTGTAAAGAAAAAAAAAAAGGTATTTCCTTTAATACGATTAACATCGAGCACTCATTATTATGTATAAATTTTCACAAAACTGATAACTTTATATACGAAACATTTGGCTACCTGAAATGATAATGTTTGAGATGATATAAAAATATAACACTTGCAAAATATGTTAAAGGAGGGATTCGTGATATACGAATATCTGGTGGCTTAAGTTACGATATACAAGAATTATATATTTGAAAAGACACCGGTCCTAAAGTGAATTTTTTCACTGAAGTAATATGAAAAATTTGAAAAGGCTATAAAGGATCATTTGATATTTATATCACGAAAAAAAGAGAATGTATAGAAGGTTACAAACAGTTTCATTGTACATAGGGTAGATGATATACAAACCGAAAGTAACAGATGAAGCGGCAGATAAATGGCTAGCCAATAACCTTTGCAGACAATATTACCCTCTCACCAACAGTGTCCTAAGGCCCAAAATGAAACGTTTTTTTTTTTACCAAGCATTTAATTCACTATTTTTAGTATGTAGGAGAAAAAAAAAAAGTGGAAAAAAGATGAGTTATATACCGTGATTCGTGGTAAGATAGATAATGTCCATATAATAGAATATTTGAGATGATACCTATCATATTTTAGAAACACATTATTCTTAAAATACCTTCCATCTTTAACGGTAAAAGGTACCATTATTAGTCTTTAGAGAATATGCGGTACTTGCAGTAAATTTTAGATTGTTTATTTATGATCGAGATCAAAATAAAGTATATATGTAAGCGAATTTAGCAACTGGTAAAATATTCGCGAGTATAAATCTACTGACTGAAAATCACAGGAAAACGGCCACAGCACAGAATTCGCTGCCATAAATAGATTTTTGAAAAAAATGATCCCGAACGATGGTTAACTTCTATTTTACTGCGAAACCTCCAACAGAACAAAAATGCCCGACCGTAGAATCACATGCGATAAATACTTGTTGGTATCTGAAAATCAACTAAATAAGCTAAAAGTACATTACACTTGCATTAATGGACTGTAAAATAAATGGAGTACAATTAGATTTTGTGCATTATATTGGGAGTATTTTCCTTCTAAACGAAGGTAATGGGAATTCCAAATACAGTTTCGAAATACCTAAACACAAAATGGTCGTGTAAATAAGTTTGGTGAATTAGAATATGTCGAGGAAATGGTAAGAGTAATATTTATATAGGTAGGAACTGTTCGAATATATCTATGGAAACAAGGAAGCATTTCGGGGGCGTAATTATGGTGAACTATATTATTATTATTATTATTATTATTATTATTATTATTATTATTATTATTATTATTATTATTATTATTATTATTATTATTATTATTATTCAGTCGAATTAATCAGCTTCTTTCAATGTATATAAAGTTCTTTCGATCTTTCTGATGATTCAGTTTTCTCTGTTACTGAATTCCGCCTGCAGCTCCTGTTTTCAATGCTTTCATAAATGGGGCGGGATTCCTTTAATGATAATAAAAAATAAAAACTATGATTAATTAGCCTGCATCTAACTTGCTAAGTATTGACCCGGATGTGTGGGACGAAATTTTAAAGATATTAACATAAGGTATGGATCACCCGGAGAGTTTTAGATCTTTATTGCATCCATAAATGGGGAGGGATTCCTTTAATATAATAATAATATAATAATAATAATAATAATAATAATAATAATAATAATAATAATAATAATAATAATAATAATAATAATAATAATAATAATAATAATAAAAACCAAGGATAAATTAAATCTAACTTGCTAAGTAACCCGGATGTTAGAGAAGAAATTTTGAAGATATTGAAATAAGGTTTGGGTCACACGGAGAGTTTTACATCTGGGCGAGTTCCTTATGTAAGTGGATTCTTGAATTACTTTTGACTCTTTCAGCTCAGGCTCTACTTAGCATGATTACGCCAGAAGACGAAAGAGTACTATCTGTAACGGTTTATTGTTCTTGTATGAGATTAAGTTGGCTTTATGCCAGCGCTGACTCTTGCTCCTAGAAAAGCCGGTAACGGCGAGCTTGGCTCCTTTTATAGAAGGTGGTAGTCGGAGGAAAGACACTTCCCGGCCGCTGATAGGCCGAGAATAAAATCTCACGCTCTGATTGGCTCACGAAATTTTCTAGCAAGTTTCGATGCTACCTCGTGGCAGCCTCAGTGATTGGCTGGGGGATGAGGGGGAGGGGGCGGGACCTGCTATCCTGGTATTTCCAGGCGAATATTTTGATTGGTCAGGAGTCTGCCTACGTCTTTTTCGTTCGTTCTATCGTCTCTGCCGTTATTAAGGTCATTATCAAACTTGGGACATATTAGCTTTTTGTTAAAAGGGCTCCTGTTACTGGTAGGTAGGAGGAACTGTTCCCGAGTTATGCTCAGGGAGGGCTTCTCATTTAGCACATTACACACACACACACACACATATAAACACAACACACACACACAGACAAACGCACACACCACACACACATCGTTCACAGTAAGAAATCATGAAATGTCTCCAAACTTCAGCTCTTCAATATTTAATACGTAACAGGAATCGAAAGCGTATTACAACTCGCTTTAAATATTTTTTTCTGTATCACTTTTTGTGATACTTGAAGCTGAAAATGAAGAACTAAAATCTTTATTTTAACAAATATAACAATTCTTTTTACAATATGCTGATCGCAAATGTCTATGCATTCCATAAAATGAAATAGATTATGACACATGTACCATTATGTTGGTCGCAAATATCTATGCATTCCATAATATGAAACCGATTATGACGCATGTAGTATTTCGAAACCCAAACAAAAATCCTTTAAACGTTGATACAATGGTAAAACTCTAGGTAAAAGTGGGCTCAGGTGGCTATTAAAATCACACAGTTGTCGAAGCGTTTGAACTCCTATGAGCATAGTTAATGAAAATGAACTTAAAAGAAATATCTTCGTCAGTTAAAACTTTTATGTATAGCATATGAAAACAATGTTTATTTACTAAATTATTTAGAATGATATTCATATCTGCAGAGGAATAATCTTTCGAATGAAGTCTGAAATATTCTGTAATTTGGATAAATGTAAACAAGTTAGAAGGGTAGGTATAAATGTTGTCTTTTAAGCAGTGTTAAAGTAAAAACAATAATGGGTATAAAAAAACAGAAATGAAAGTTTAATAGAGAATGCAAAACATAATATGATCTTTCTTTCCATAAACAAATATCGACAATGAAATAAGGGATTGTTTGTTTTCTATTATTTCTTTGATTTAGTATTATTCTTGTGTATCAAACGCAAACAGCTTAGTTTCCAAAATGGGGGTGGGGGAGTGTCAGGTGATGCAAAAATATTTTTAATGCAAGTTTATTCGGAGCAAGAGGCCGGGGGTGGGGGAGGTCATGGGGTGGACGTACCAACTACTGCATAACCAATTTTTAATGCAAATTTATTCAAGGTTTTCCTCTTTTCGCGAAATTTGGAGATATGAAACATCCGTCAGTCACGTGTTTATTATAAACCAAGAGAATGGTTAGTCATCTCCTTGCTAAGGTGGATATGAACCCTAAAGGGGAAATCTGCTTGTTATAACTTTAGGTGCAAAAAGGATTTGTGGGTTTCATTGACTCACCATCAATATCCCATCACAGGAAACACGAAGCCAAGTTCAGGCACTCAGAGAAAACCTGGACCCAAGACCCAACATAAAACAATAAATTCATGACACCAGAATCATCCGGAGTAAACTGAGATTTAATCGGCTTATGACTGCGGAGGCCATGTCAAGTTCTGCATGATGGTCCAGAATTTATATAATATAATATTCTCTAACATATATTCTACTTTCAAGAAGCAGATATTCAAATTCTCAACAAACAGTGACGCAAAGAGCAGGAGAGAGATGTAAACCGAAGCAGAGGTAGAGTGGATTGAGAAATGATAATGAAGGGATAATTATATTAATATTAAAGAGAGTGCACGTTCATGCACCCCACACAAACATACACACAAACACACACACACATACAGAAAGAGAGAGAGAGAGAGAGAGAGATGAGAGAGAGAGAGAGAGAGAGAGAGAGAGAGAGAGAGAGAGCGCTTGTATATGGTTCACCAATCCTTTCTTCCATAAGTATGAGATCCTGTTATGCATAAAATTCATTTTTCCTTCAGAAGTTGAAATTAACAATGAAACTAAAACGTGTCAAAAAAAAAAACTTTAGCTGGTAGAAAAAGGTTTTTGCTTGATTTCTAAATCATTTAACTTTATACATCTGTCGACATTTACCTATCAATGCTCTCTAATCTTACGTAAAATTGAAGGCATTAAAAATTATTTTTAAAAAGTTAAAAATAACTTAATGGTTATGAAATGAAAGCATACTTTATTTACACATACATAAAAGTACACTCACGCATGGTGTGCTTGTGAGTATGTTTATGAAACTCAAGCGTTCTTTCCGTTTTGAGAGAGATCATGATTCTTGAGAAACAACATATTACTGTAACAAGGAAACACTAAAATATTTTTAGGTCTCGGTACTTTTCATAAAAAAAAATAAGAGAATAAAAATAGTAAATAAATTGGGTTAACCGAAGTTATTATATAACCGGTGGGTAGGCCGCGGTTCATTCTCAAGCCACAAAAAAGGGGATGAAAAATTTACCATACATATTATGCACACGTACTGCAGAACGGAGCCTGGGCCCTGGAAGCCTAAATTGAAGTAAGAGAACAATTTCGTCGAGGAATTGCTTAACCAGCACTGACATTCCCGTACGAATGCTTCTTCCCTGTATCTTACGTTCTCTGTTCGTGCAATATTGTTACTGCTTCCCATTATACCTTTAATTTCATGTAGAATAAACTAATATATATATATATATATATATATATATATATATATATATATATATATATATATATATATATATATATGAGTGTGTATGTATGTATGTATATGTATATAAGCACACACCCTTCCTCTACCCCAGTTCCTTTTATCTTTCATCTGTCTTATTCCCACTCTCCTAATAATTGTTCCATTGTGTAAATGCGATGTTTTTCTCTTGTCACACCTTAAAACCTATTTTTTCCTCTCACAATTTCTCTTTCAGCTCTCAGTGACCTTCATAGGTCTTAGTTCAGTCTTTGCCCTAAACCTTATAATTCCAGTCCACACATATAAACAAAGACATCCACACACACACTCACCACACACACGTATACGTATATATAAATGTGTGCGCATGAGATTTTTTTTGTTTTTGTCAACCTAGTTTATTTAATGGCATTTTTCGAAACGGGCAATACGGAGCAGTCATGTACCCGATTATGAAATTGTTCCATTTTCTGTTGCAGGGTTCAGAACTTGGCTATATTTTTCTTACGCTATTCAGCCCAGGCTTAAACATTTTGCGTTTATTTATATAACGAAAGTCAACACAAAAGCTCAGATAAAACAAACAAGAAGTGGATTGTTTTATTCGATTTTTTTGAAGGGAGTGTCCTAACAGCAACACCTGACCCAGATTCTTTGATACAGTTTTGATCAGTACAGCGTTTACAGAGTTCGATAAATTCTGAAATACCAGCGAGTTTTTTTATTTAACAAAATGTTCTGTCACTTCACACTGGTCGTCTTATCTCCAACACAGCTGCTTGCAATATATGATGCAGATCAGTCACTTTCAAAGCTATTTCGCTTTAGTTGTCAGATAGTTGCCGTTTTTCTTTCCCACTTCATCAATTCCTCCGAAACCTTCCAGTTTGTAAGTTATTTAGTAATCACATCCTCTCCCAAATCTATTTCCAGTTTTACTTCCTCGGAGAATCCGAATTGCTTTTCTTCCCCAATTTAGCTAAATATAATCACGTTGCTCCCCTGCTTAAACTAAGAAATTTAAGGCGAATACGAGTAAGTCACAATAAAAACCAAAAGCTGATTTTGTCAAGACTGAAAATATTACCAGTTTAGGAACTGGATGACAGAAATTAATACTGTTGTGAATTTTTTATTCTTCAAGCTTAGTGTTACGAATATTCAGCACATTTTTGGTCTATCAAATGTATGTTTTTTTGTCACGATCTCACTTGAAATATAGCCCGCATGATTAATAGGTGACTGTACCCAAATACTCTTTTTTTTTTTCAGGTGAACGGAGACTGCATATGCCATGGCATCTCAGTGGTTGTCCACCAGATGTTGCAAGATAATTGTCCCGAAATGCATCTATTCATGCAATGCGTTTATTATTTGTTTGCTTATTGTTGGTCTAGCAGCATGGCACTATGTATGTATTGATTTCTTTATCCCGCGGATTTTTGAAAAAATATATATAGTTATTATATATATAATATATATATATATATATATATATATATATATATATAGTATATATATATATATATATATATATATCTATATATATATCCCTTAATTCCGCGGAGATAAAAATGTACAAGGGTAAAACAATAAAAAGACATAGGGAATATAAAGGTACGGAATATTTGGAGATGAATAAGATTCCAGACAATCAACGTAAGGAAAAAATGTTGCTTGGACTAAAGAGCTAAGGATGAGAGATATAATTCTAATGGTTGGCGCTTCTTAGTCAATAGTGCAATTTACAGATCCATTTTACTTTATAGCGAGGAAAAGGAGGAAAGCAGCCCTTACAGATGGCTGATGAGCACTCATTTCCAATTTTTCTTTTATTTGAAGAAAAAACCATGCACACTCGATTTCTATTTTATATGGCAAAAAAAAAAAAAAAAAAAAAAAAAAACACAGATTCCACAGGAAATTTGGAATATGAGCAATAAATTCATTCATGACTGAAGAGGAAGAAAGCAAGTGTTACAAGAGAGGTTCTGCTGACACAGGAAGGAACATTTACTGTCATAAATATATGCTACCTTTATATCAGAGTTGTGAACATATAAGAAACTGTGGCCTACTCCCCCCACACCCCCAACCCCCTAGGAAAAACCCCCTAGGCATGTGAAGGTTCCTCTGATAGCAAAGTGGTAATAGCTAAAGGATAATTAATGGTCTTTTACAGAAGAGATTAGCATAGCAGACGAAAAATATAAATAGAGGGCTGTTAACTTGCAGAAAGGTCTGAAGATACAAGATAGCAGATACTCTATGAGAACTTTGAAGACTTAAACTTAAAGCAAAGATAAAAAGAAAATATAGTCGACAGAATATACGTGTGAGTGTCAACACGTTTTCCTGGTAGTAATTTTTCATTCCAGACGATTGTAAAAAAAAAAAAAAAAAAAAAAAAGTGTTTCCTTTAATACGGTTAACATCGAGCACTCATTATTATGTATAATAATGAATTTCACAAAACTGATAACTTTATATCCGAAACATTTGGCTACCTTAAATGATAATGTTTGATATGATATAAAAAATAACACTTGCAAAATATATGAAAGGAGGGATTCGTGATATACGAATATCTGGTGGCTTAAGTTACGATATACAAGAATTATATATTTGAAAAGACACCGGTCCTAAAGTGAATTGTTTCACTGACGTGATATGAAACATTTGAAAAGGCTATAAAGGATCATTTGATATTTATATCACGAAAAAAAGAGAATGTTAGAAGGTTACAAACAGTTTCATTGTACATAGGGTAGATGATATACAAACCGAAAGTAACAGATGAAGCGGCAGATAAATGGCTAGCCAATAATCTTTGCAGACAATATTATCCTTTCACCAACAGTGTCCTAAGGCCCAAAATGAAACGGTTTTTTTCCCCAAGCATTTAATTCACTATTTTTCAGTATGTAGGAGAAAAAAAATAAGTGGAAAAAAGATGAGTTATATACCGTGATTTGTGGTAAGGAAGATAATGTGCATATAATAGAATGCTTAAGATGATACTTATCATATTTTAGAAACACATTATTCTTAAAATATCTTTCATCTTTAACGGTAAAAGGTACCATTATTAGCCTTTAGAGAATATGCGGTACTTGCAGTAAATTTTAGATTGTTTTTTATGATCGAGATCAAAATAAAGTATATAAGTAAGCAATTTTAGTAACTGGTAAAATATTCGCGAGTATAAATCTACTGACCGAAAATCACAGGAAAACGACCACAGCACAGAATTCGCTGCCATAAATAGATTTTTGAAAAAAATGATCCCGAACGATGGTTAACTTCTATTTTACTGCGAAACCTCCAACAGAACAAAAATGCCCGACCGTAGAATCACATGCGATAAATACTTGTTGGTATCTGAAAATCAACTAAATAAGCTAAAAGTACATTACACTTGCATTAATGGACTGTAAAATAAATGGAGTACAATTAGATTTTGTGCATTATATTGGGAGTATTTTCCTTCTAAACGAAGGTAATGGGAATTCCAAATACAGTTTCGAAATACCTAAACACAACATGGTCGTGTAAATAAGTTTGGTGAATTAGAATATGTCGAGGAAATGGTAAGAGTTATATTTATATAGGTAGGAACTGTTCGAATATATCTATGGAAACAAGGAAGCATTCGGGGGAGTAAGTATGGATGAACTTTATTATATTATTATATTATTATTATTATTATTATTATTATTATTATTATTATTATTATTATTATTATTATTCAGTCGAATTAATCAGATTCTTCTTTCAATGTATATAAAGTTCTTTCGATCTTTCTGATGATTCAATTTCTCGTGTTACTGAATTCCGCCTGCAGTTCCTGTTTTCAATGCTTTCATTAAATGGGGCTGGATTCCTTTAATGATAATAAAAAATAAAACTATGATAATTAAGCCTACACCTAACTTGCTAAGTATTAACCCGGATGGTGTAGACGAAATTTTGAAGATATTAACATAAGGTATGGATCACCCGGAGAGTTTTAGATCTTTATTGCATCCATAAATGGGGGAGGGATTCCTTTAATATAATAATAATAATAATAATAATAATAATAATAATAATAATAATAATAATAATAATAATAATAATAATATATATTATTATTATTATTATTATTATTATTATTATTATTATTATTATTATTATTATTATTATTATTATAAAAAACAAGGATAAATTAAATCTAACTGCTAAGTAACCCGGATGTTAGAGAAGAAATTTGGAAGATATTGAAATAAGGTTGGGTCACCCGAAGAGTTTTACACATTGGCGATTTCCTTATGTAAGTGGATTCTTGAATTACCTTTGACTCTTTCAGCTCAGGCTCTACTTAGCATGATTACGCCAGAAGACGAAAGAGTACTATCTGTAACGGTTTATTGTTCTTGTATGAGATTAAGTTGGCTTTATGCCAGCGCTGACTCTTGCTCCTAGAAAAGCCGGTAACGGCGAGCTTGGCTCCTTTTATAGAAGGTGGTAGTCGGAGGAACAGACACTTCCCCGGCCGCTGATAGGCCGAGAATAAAAATCTCGCGCTCTGATTGGCTCACGAAATTTTCTAGCAATGTTCGATGCTACGTTCGTTGCAGCCTCAGTGATTGGCCGGGGGATGAGGGGGAGGGGGTGGGACCTGCTTTCCTGGTATTTCCAGGCTAATATTTTGATTGGTCAGGAGTCTGCCTAGTCTTTTTCGTTCGTTCTATCGTCTCTGCCGTTATTAAGGTCATTATCAAACTTGGGACAATATTAGCTTTTGTTAAAAGGGCTCCTATTTACTGGTAGGTAGGAGGAACTGTCCGCTGAGTTATGCTCAGGGAGGGCTTCTCCTTTAGCACGTTACACACACACACACACACACATATAAACACAACACACACACAACAAACGCACACACCAACACACATACATATTTTGGTTAAGGAAACGAATTCGTCATTGTGAAAGGTTACATCGTTCACAGTAAGAAAACCATAAAATGTCTCCAAACTTCAGCTCTTCAATATTTAATACGTAACAGGAATCGAAAGCGTATTACAACTCGCTTTAAATAATTTTTTCTGTATCACTTTTTGTGATACTTGAAGCTGAAAATGAAGAACTAAAATCTTTATTTTAACAAATATAACAATTCTTTTTACAATATGCTGATCGCAAATGTCTATGCATTCCATAAAATGAAATAGATTATGAGACATGTACCATTATGTTGATCGCAAATATCTATGCATTCCATAATATGAAACCGATTATGACGCATGTAGTATTTCGAACCCAAACAAAAATCCTTTAAACGTTGATACAATGGTAAACTCTAGATAAAAGTGGGCTCAGGTGGATAATTAAAATCACACAGTTGTCGAAGCGTTTGAACTCCTATGAGCATAGTTAATGAAAATGAACTTAAAAGAAATATCTTCGTCAGTTAAAACTTTTATGTATAGTATATGATAACAATGTTATTTTGTTATTACATTATTTAGAATGATATTCATATCTGCAGAGGAATAATCTTTCGAATGAAGTCTGAAATATTCTGTAATTTGGATAAATGTAAACAAGTTAGAAGGGTAGGTATAAATGTTGTCTTTTAAGCAGTGTTAAAGTAAAAACAATAATAGGTATAAAAAAACAGAAATGAAAGTTTAATAGAGAATGCAAAACATAATATGATCTTTCTTTCCATAAACAAATATCGACAATGAAATAAGGGATTGTTTGTTTTCTATTATTTCTTTGATTTAGTATTATTCTTGTGTATCAAACGCAAACAGCTTAGTTTCCAAAATGGGGGTGGGGGAGAGTCAAGTGATGTAAAAATATTTTTAATGCAAGTTTATTCGGAGCAAGAGGGCCGGGGGTGGGGAGGTTCGTGGGGTGGAAGTACCCAACTACTACATAACCAATTTTTAATGCAAATTTATTCAAGGTTTTCCTCTTTTCGCGAAATTTGGAGATATGAAACATCCGTCAGTCACGTGTTTATTATAAACCAAGAGAATGGTTAGTCATCTCCTTGCTAAGGTGGATATGAACCCTAAAGGGGAAATCTGCTTGTTATAACTTTAGGTGCAAAAAGGATTTGTGGGTTTCATTGACTCACCATCAATATCCCATCACAGGAAACACGAAGCCAAGTTCAGGCACTCAGAGAAAACCTGGACCCAAGACCCAACATAAAACAATAAATTCATGACACCAGAATCATCCGGAGTAAACTGAGATTTAATCGGCTTATGACTGCGGAGGCCATGTCAAGTTCTGCATGATGGTCCAGAATTTATATAATATAATATTCTCTAACATTATATTCTACTTTCAAGAAGCAGATATTCAAATTCTCAACAAACAGTGACGCAAAGAGCAGGAGAGAGATGTAAACCGAAGCAGAGGTAGAGTGGATTGAGAAATGATAATGAAGGGATAATTATATTAATATTAAAGAGAGTGCACGTTCATGCACCCCACACACACACACACACACACACACACACACACACACACAGATAGAGAGAGAGAGAGAGAGAGAGCAGAGACAGAGAGAGAGACTTGTATCATGGTTCACCAATCCTTTCTTCCAGAAGTATGAGATCCTGTTATGCATAAAATCCATTTTTCCTTCGAAACTAAAAACGTGTCAAAAAAAACTTTAGCTGGTAGAAAAAGGTTTTGCTTGATTTCTAAATCATTTTACTTTATACTTCTGTCGACATTTACCTATCAATGCTCTCTAATCTTACGTAAAAATTGAAGGCATTAAAAATAATTTTTAAAAAGTTCAAAATAACTTAATGATTATGAAATGAAAGCTTACTTTATTTACACATACATAAAAGTACACTCACGCATGGTGTGCTTGTATGTTATGAAACTCAAGCGTTCTTCCGTTTCGAAGAGATCATGATTCTTGAGAAACAACATATTACTGTAACAAGGAAACACTAAAAATATTTTTAGGTCTCGGTACTTTTCATAAAAAATAAGAGAATAAAAATAGTAAATAAATTGGGTTAACCGAAGTTATTACATAACCGGTGGGTAGGCCGCGGTTCATTCTCAAGCCACAAAAAGGGGATGAAAAATTACCATACATATTATGCACACGTACTGCAGAACGGAGCCTGGGCCCTGGAAGCCTAAAATTGAAGTAAGAGAACAATTTCGTCGAGGAATTGCTTAACCAGCACTGACATTCCCGTACGATGCTTCTTCCCTGTATCTTACGTTCTCTGTTCGTGCAA
>NC_061110.1:104269486-104286986 GCF_015104395.2 Macrobrachium nipponense
CATAATAAAAGAAACATATATAAAGCATAAGAAAACTTAAAATGGAAACTAAGTTGAACTTAAATACTGAATCACACTTAAATACATTTACACATTAAAAAACAACGCTTAAAATGATCCTTAAAAAACTAAACTTAATAAAAGAAAAATAAGGTAAAAACGAACTTAAAATGAAGAGCAAGGCGCACCTCTCAAAATGACAGAGACAAACGCACTAAAAGAATACACAAGAACAGAAAAAGAAGGCGGACAAATATATATAAAAAAAACAAGCTAGTTATGCTATGAACAGGGAACAGCCGATGATTGGCAATTTAACGAAGGTACAATTCTCTTTATTAGCAGACTTTCCAAGAGAAGCAGTTCTCCAGGTTCCTTGACTTGGCCAATTATTTTAAAGTTGTCATATTTGATCGATGTCTTGCAACTTCTAGCGTGCGATCTTATATTGTAAAGTTCGGGATTAGACAATCTGCAGCCCGTACGATAACTCACGCCCATGTGAGAATCGGCCCTGACCTTGAGGAGACGCCGAGTCGAACCAACGTAATTCCCGGAACTACATCCGGGGCAACGTTGTACTCGTATACGACGCCCGACGTCATCAAAGGACAGAGCCGATCCTTGAAGGGAAACAAAGAGCCAATAGTTTTAGGATTTTTTGGAATTAATTTTATATTTAGAGCACCAATATGATTTTCAATAATTTTAGCACACTGCTTGGCAAAGTTTTGATTGGTGGGTAAAAAACAAAAGCTTGCGTATATAGTAAGTTTCGGTACGTTACATTTAGGTGTTGAGGGTGCAAGTTTTTTTATCAAGAAAACTTTCTTAATAAACCTTAAGTACTAGATGGGCAGGGGGAAACAGTTGTTACGGAAAAGTAGTGCTTAAGGAAGAGAATTTCAGAATGAAAAGAGAGCCAATTAGAAGTTAGAGATAGAGCCGATGTACCAAGGTATGCACAGTTAATTAATTTTAAAATTAATAAAACAAAAACTATAAAAATTGGAGCCGAGTCCGGTGAATGTACTTTTCCTAAAAATGGTCGTGTTAAAATGATCATTGTCCTTAGTAACTAAAACATCAAGGAAAGCCAACTTACCGTCTTGTTCTTTTTCAATAGTAAAATTAATATTATTATGGAAGTTGTTGGCTAGGTTTAGGAATCCACAAACAAGGGGTTCCCCTCCGCCCTATCCTAGCCTCCTACAATACGCCCAACTACAAGCTTGCTAAGTTTCTGGTACCTTTATTGGAGCCGTTGACCCGGAATGAATATACCCTAAGAAACTCCGAAGATTTTTAAAACAATAAGATCCTCTCACAAGACTCAGATTTGTATATATGGTCAGTTTAGATGTAGAATCCCTCTTTACTAACGTTCCTGTGAGGGAGACCATTGATCTTATTTTAACCAAATTGTTCCCTACACCTGACTTTATATATTGTAATTTTAATTATGAATCTTTTAAAACACTTTTAGAATTAGCCGTGCTGGACACGGCCTTTGTTTTTAGTAACCAGCTTTTTAAACAGATCGATGGGATGGCGATGGGGTCTCCCCTCGGCCCCACCTTTGCCAACATTTTCATGTGTTCCCTGGAGGAGCAAGTAATGGAGGAGTGCCCCTTGTCCTTCTGTCCTTATTTTACGCCAGGTATATAGACGACACATTCGTTTCTATTGAAAAATGAATATGATGCTGACAAGATTCCTAAACCATAGCCAACAAAACAACTTCCAAATAAATTAATTTATTAATTTTACTATTGAAAAAGAACAAGACGGTAAGTTGGCTTTCCTTGATGTTTTAGTTACTAAGGACAATGATCATTTTTAACACGACCATTTTTAGGAAAAGTACATTCACCGGACTCGCTCCAATTTCTATAGTTTTTGTTTTATTAATTTTAAAATTAATTCTGTGCATCCTTGGTACATCGGGCTCTATCTCTAAACTTCTAATTGGCTCTCTTTTCATTCTGAAATTCTCTTCCTTAAGCACTACTTCCGTAACAACTGCTTTCCCTGCCCATCTAGTACTTAAGGTTATTAAGAAAGTTCTTGATAAAAAACTTGCACCCTCAACACCTAAATGTAACGTACCTAAACTTACTATATACGCAAGCTTTTGTTTTTTACCCACCAATCAAAACTTTGCCAAGCAGTGTGCTAAAATTATTGAAAATCATATTGGTGCTCTAAATATAAAATTAATTCCAAAAAATCCTAAAACTATTGGCTCTTTGTTTCCCTTCAAGGATCGGCTCTGTCCTTTGATGACGTCGGGCGTCGTATACGAGTACAAGTGCCCCGGATGTAGTTCCGCGGGAATTACGTTGGTTCGACTCGGCGTCTCCTCAAGGTCAGGGCCGATTCTCACATGGGCGTGAGTTATCGTACGGGCTGCAGATTGTCTAATCCGAAACTTTCCAATATAAGATCGCACGCTAGAAGTTGCAAGACATCGATCAAATATGACAACTTTAAAATAATTGGCCAAGTCAAGGAACCTGGAGAACTGCTTCTCTTGGAAAGTCTGCTAATAAAGAGAATTGTACCTTCGTTAAATTGCCAATCATCGGCTGTTCCCCTGTTCATAGCATAACTAGCTTGTTTTTTTTTTTTTTTTTTTATATATATATTTGTCCGCCTTCTTTTTCTGTTCTTGTGTATTCTTTTAGTGCGTTTGTCTCTGTCATTTTGAGAGGTGCGCCTTGCTCTTCATCTTAATTAAGTTCGTTTTTACCTTTATTTTTTCTTTTATTAAGTTTAGTTTTTTAAGGATCATTTTAAGCTTGTTTTTTAATGTGTAAATTGAATTTAAGTGTGATTCAGCATTTAAGTTCAACTTAGTTTCCATTTTAAGTTTTCTTATGCTTTATATATGTTTCTTTTAATTATGTGCTCGGATTCCTTTTTATATAGATGTCCTGATGATGTGACCATGGGTCAAGAAACGCGTTGACAATAAATGTATCAAATGGATGTGTATATGTTCCTGCCGCCCCCCTTCTTCCCTGCCTTATATATATATATATATATCTATAATATATATGTATATTATATATATATATATATATATATATATATATATTATTATTATTATATATATATATATATATATATATATATATATATATATATATATCTATATATATATATATATATATATATTCTATATTATATATATATAATATAGTATATATATATATATATATATATATATATATATATATATCATAATAATATATATATATATATATATATATATATAATATATACATATATATATATATATATATATATATATATATATATATATATATATATATATATATATATATATATATATTAATAAGTGAGGAATTCATCTATTCAGTTATTGTCACAGGACTTGTAATAAATTCCAATTTAAAACTGGTTATATACTGTATACCGCAATCAATGCTTAAAAATATTAATAAATAGAAATAGTTCTCTAGCTAGGCAGAAAAATGCTATTATTCTTTCACAGCTACAAAAGAGCAAGGGTAGAAATCCTTTAGTAAACAATCTGCTATGACATTCAGGGTCTCTGTAACACGGTTTTTTGGACTTTGCTCCTTGTCAAAGCATCGGATGTAGCTGAAAGTTGACATATATATTTTACAACCACACACAAATTTTGTCAGCATTATCAATAACCTAAACCCGATAGTTTTAATTTTTATAGAGTAAAAATGATCTAGCCGACGCCATGGCCAATGATTACGAGCCAAGAGTCGAAAAACATTCATTACGTAAGCAAGGTAAACAAACACCGTTTGACTAAATGTTGCCCCGCCCATCCACCAGACAGAAATTCCATCGGCTCTGAAACCTAAAGACTTTATGAATGGCGGAACGATACATAGATGTAGGTGGGGTATCAGTGCTAGCATAGTAATACTACTGTAGTAGTGCCGCAACAGTATAGCAGTAATATACCCGAATTAAACGTTTAGGCCAACTGCTGGGATCCTTGAGGATCATTTAGCACTTCTTACAACTACTCGAGAAATTAGTTTTTATAGCCAGAAGTTAGATTTTCTAATACAACAATGCCCATGGTAGCCTTCAGTGTTATCCTGAATTATAACGAGGCGAAAGTGGGTGGAGCCTCATGAAGTTATAATTCTGACGATAATTATTGGTTACCGTCTATTTTTTCAGTAAATAGGTAGATAGCCAATAAATAAAAACTGCTTGACATTGGATATAGCAGTTATCAAATCAAGCTTGTCTACTATGTTTTTGATAATTACCAACTATTCCCTACATCTTGTCAATCTGATTGTGACCTATAAAGTAGACTGTAATTTCTTTGGAAACTTATTTTGGGAGTTAGACTAATAATCGAAGTGTTTTTGTATTTATTAACATATTTTGTTGGTTTGTTCATTATGACAATTATCAGTGGAGAGGTTCCAGAGTTCATAAAGGTGTACTGCTTTGCTTGTGTTTAAATATGTATGTCATTGTTGCCAGAGGTTTAGCCTTCGTTACGTATAGCCAATCATCCATCGAGAAAGAGGGAAGAAATGCTGTCATAAGTTACGTAACGAGTGCGTTCGAAACCTTTTCTCTGAGTAAGTTGGCTAGTCTTCAAAAAAGGTCACTTTTACATTATAAGTACCAAATTTATTCAACTTAAGTAGTGCAGAATACACTCAAAATTTATGTGTTGATATAATATGTATTCTGAATAAGCGGTATATTTATGAAATGCATAGATAAAAAGTTATTGCGAAAAAACCGTGTTACAGAGGCCCTGAATCTCATAGTAGTATACTTCCATTCTTTTATGAATGAATATATTTTGAAATGTATTCATATATATTCTTTAATGAATTCTTTCCAACTAAATACAGTTCTAATCCCAAAAGTACTCACAATAAAAAGCGGCCAAATATAAAGTACTTTTTATACATGACCCTCCTTCGCATCTATCAAAGTGCAATGGTTTGAATCCCTTTGGCGAACAGTTTAACATTAGATAAATTCATGAATGAATTTTAGAATGCATTATGATTATTCTTCAGTGACCTCTGCCTCCTATACAAATTTCTATCTAACCAAAGTATTTTGACCATAAAAGGACACCAAATATTAGTGTTTTCAAGCACAAAATCAGGTTAAAATTCTGTTTTGCACCGAAATTTACTTGGAAACCTCTAACACCATTACAGGGCGATGTTCCATACCTTATTTCCCTTTTGAAATATCCTACTTTTCACAACGAAATTTCGCTTCCTTAAGTATTTACTATCAACATTAATGGCAAAAAGTACATTGGAACATTCACTTCACTGTAGTAAACAGGATTTTCTCAATTATAAAAATTATACTAATTTTTACTTTTAATTTAGTGTTATTCAAACTTATTTTTTATTCTTAAGTCTTTATTTGAATCTATACTTATTGATTTCCAATTAGTATTTATTTTTCATTAATTTCTGTTTTCACTGCGAAGTATTATGCCCATTATATATTGTTATTGCTGAACAGCTATAAAAATAACGAGAATTTAAATTGATAACCAGTATCCAACATAACATTTTTAGACTGTATGGAACAAAAACATCATTCTCTTTAGTGAAGGGGGAAGAGAATCATTTAACAAACGCATGTGAAATGATAAATGTTATTTGAATGTTTAACAGGATTTAACCCGACAAAGAACCCAAACGAACACAAGAACTTACGACATACATAGATTGATCAATTTCTATAAAAAATGATCACAGCTGGTTCATTAAAACATCCCATTTGGAAAATGGGGTCGAGGATCTGTCAGCTGCGTACTAATTAATACAGTCGACCACTGAAGGAATTCTGCATTTTGTAACGCAAATATATTTTGACTTCCTGAATTCATTCATTATTTTTTATGATTTGACTTGCTGAAATCATTCAATATTTCTGGGGTTTTTACTTCCTGAAATCATTCATTATTTTGGTTGTTTTGACTTCCTGAAATCATTCATTAGTTTTGGGGCTCTGACTTCCTGAAATCATTCATTATTTTGGGTGTTTTGACTTCCTGAAATCACTCATTATTTTTGGGGCTCTGACTTCCTGAAATCATTCATTATTTTGGGGAGTTTGAATTCCTGAAATCATTTACTATTTTTGAGGTTTTGACTTCCTGAAATCATTATTTATGTTTTGGGTTTCGACTTCCTGAAATCATTTATCATTTTTTAGTTTTTACTTCCTGAAAACATTCATTAGTTTGGGGGTTTGACTTCCTAAAATCATTTAATATTTTGGGGGGTTTTGACTTCTTGAAGTCATTAATTATTTTTTGGGATTTGACTTCCTGAAATCATTAACTTTTTTTGTGGAAAGTTGAACAAAATTACTCTGTTGGCATTCGCTTTGGTAATAATGTTATCAGCGAAATATTTTATTAAATATGAAAGAATACTGAAATTGGCCAATATGTATATGTAATAATTTCAGAAAACTTATATAAAACTTATCACGTACATAATAAAAAAATCAGATCACAAGAATTTTTTTTACGTAAAACGCCGGAATTTTATATACTAATATCCATGTAAATGAAATGTTTCTAAGGGTTTTGTATATATATATATATATATATATATTATATATATATATATATATATATATATATATATATATATATATATATGAATAACTTGATCACGAAGTATATAAAACGTGATGCTATGTATAAATAAAGGTTTTTTTGCCACGAAGGAAAAAAATGAAAAAAAACGAGTTGGCCGAGTACTTTCGGTCCTATTCGGACCCTTTACTGAGGCATACTGATTTTACAAAGAACACCATAGTCAAAAGAAGGCTTAATATACAAACTGACACTACCAAATTAGCCATAAGGGCGATTTTCACTCTACAGAGAGGAGGAGGAGTCATAGGCTAGCCACACCTTGAAGGATACCCGCGGTAAACAAGTGATTCTTCCAGAAAAAACAGTACATTTTGAAAACAACACGGGAGCATATACAATTTAATATCATGAATTTTTACACAAACTTTCCCAACAAAAAATTATTATTAATGAAAAGACGAAAGAAAATATAAATATATATATATATATCGAACAAGAGAAGCGGGAGAGAAAAATATCGAACCAGAGAGAGAGAGAGAGAGAGAGAGAGAGAGAGAGGGAGAGAGAGAGATGAGAGAGAGAGAGCGAGAGAGAGAGAGAGAGAGAGAGATTAGAGTTGAGAGAGAGAAGAGAGAGAGAGAGAATTAATAACTATATACATGTGGGACTAATTTATTAGTTGTTCATTTATTTTGAGGTCCTTCATAAAACCATCTTACAAATATATGGGTCCAAATGGTACATTCCAGACTAAGATTTAGGTGTTTTTATTAGTGATTTCTTGTATAATTGCCGATTCCAGTAAATTTCTTGAAACATAATCATTAGATCTAGCAATTACCGAGGCATCACCCCAATTAATACAATGAGATTTTTCACTCAGATGGATAAACAGTGCATTTGAAGTCTGGGCTGTTCTAACTGAATACATATGCTGCTTAACCCGAACACATAAATTCTTACTAGACTGACCAACGTAAAACGATGGGCAATCCTTACAAGGAATTTTGTAAATGATGTTGTTATTTGTTACAAATAACAACATCATTTACAAAATTCCTTGTAAGGATTGCCCATCGTTTTACGTTGGTCAGTCTAGTAAGAATTTATGTGTTCGGGTTAAGCAGCATATGTATTCAGTTAGAACAGCCCCAGACTTCAAATGCACTGTTTATCCATCTGAGTGAAAAATTCTCATTGTATTAATTGGGGTGATGCCTCGGTAATTGCTAGATCTAATGATTATGTTTCAAGAAATTTACTGGAATCGGCAATTATACAAATCACTAATAAAAACAACCTAAATCTTAGTCTGGGAATGTACCATTTGGACCCATATATTTTGTTAAGATGTTTTATGAAGGACCTCAAAATAAATGAACAACTAATAAATTAGTCCCACATGTATATAGTCTTAATTAACTCTCTCTCTCTCTCTCTCTCTCTCTCTCTCTCTCTCTCTCTCTCTGTCTCTCTCTCTCTCTCTCTCTCTCTCTCTCTCTCTCTCTCTCTCTCTCTCTCTTGGTTCGATATTTTCTCTCCTCCTCTCTTGTTCGATATATATACTATATATTTATATTTTCTTTCGTCTTTCATTAATAATAATTTTTTGTTGGGAAAGTTTGTGTAAAAATTCATGATATTAAATTGTATATGCTCCCGTGTTGTTTTCAAAATGTACTGTTTTTTCTGGAAGAATCACTTGTTTACCGCGGGTATCCTTCAAGGTGTGGCTAGCCTATGACTCCTCCTCTCTCTAGAGTGAAAATCGCCCTTATGGCTAATTTGGTAGTGTCAGTTTGTATATTAAGCCTTCTTTTGACTATGGGTGTTCTTTGTAAAATCAGTATGCCTCAGTAAAGGGTCCGAATAGGACCGAAAGTACTCGGCCAACTCGTTTTTTCATTTTTTTCCTTCGTGGAAAAAAAACCTTTATTTATATATATATATATATGGCAATAAGCAGCATATTATAAAAAAGCTTATAAGTCACTCCTATCACGAGGTCATACTCACTTGCCTCTTGATATAAAGTCGGTCGAGTACTGGTACAAAAATTGTTTGTGTTTACTGCAATATTCACTTTAAAAATAGGGCAAGCTTCACACATTAAAAAAGTAAAAAGCTTTGACTAATTTTTAGATTGAATAGTTTGCCTTTGAGACAGAACTGAAATAGCAATATCGAGATATTAAATGCTCTTTTCTTTAAACAGGCATTTTAGTCGAAGATTAACCTAAAGGACTTGAAATTCCTGTTTATTGTATGTATTAAGATAGTATTTATTCGAAAAGTAAAAGATCAACTAACTATTAAGATAGTATTAATTATTCTTTAAATAATTACTATTCAGATGTAAGTAATTTTTTTTTATAATATTCGAGTTTTATTACAATATTTTATTTGAAAAAATATAACAATATTTTTTCAAATTTTCATGTATTTCCTTGACCATATAGCCAACAGCTCCTTTCACCTGGTGATAATTAGAATGATGCTGGAAATACTTAGGTACAATTTAAACTTCAAATGTAATATGCACACCATCATAATATGATTTTAAGGATGGCATTGAAATTGATTTATTTACACTGACTTTCATTCATTAAGCCCTTAACTTCATTTGCAGCCCTGCTTCCCCCTTTCTCATCATCATTAAACTAATTTATGTGTAAGAGAAGTAAACATTACGCTTCTAATATAGAGATTTTAGTGATTTTGGAATTAGGACATAGTTAAATTCTATTGCATGTAATGAATAGATGTTAGACCTTGATCGCCTTTGGAATAGTAATATCAGATATGTTCTTCATACAAATATCGTCCTTCAAATAATTTTGACAACGTTTTATAAACTATTCTGTTCCATGGCATACTAAATATAATCTCAAACTCTTATTAAATATAATAGATGCTTCGTCACAACAATATCATATTTTACTAGATTGCAATTTTCTCGGGGCGTTATTAGGGGTGAATCAGTCGGGGTCTGTGTGTGTGTATGTGTGTGTTTGTGTGTGTGTGTGTGTGTAATGTGTGAAAAGAAATCCGCTAGTAATGAAGCAGATGACATTTTGTTATTTTGAATAACAGTCATGCATAGCTCAAATAAATTTTATTATCTAGTTTCTTAAAATTAGCAGGCTTTAAAATAATTACATTTGTCTTTATAAAATTCAACCAACAACAAATCTGAATATTTGTTTTTGTGGACACAAGTTACAATTTGCTTCTAACAAAACAGAATTTTAAAATTGCAAATAATTACATCATTTCAAGAGGGGTTCATAATAAGTTTTATGAGTAAGAAAGAGTTTCATTATAACCTAAATACGTTTTGTATGTGCCATTCATGTCACTTAAAACATTGCCTCCTCTCCTAACATCTTCATTGCTAAAAGTAACAGGCAGACAAGTTCATACTAACTTATTATTTACATTATAAAAGGAAGAATGCTTCGCTCCAATTCAGCGGTAATAATGTGTTCAGCCTCTAATACCTAACTTTTTCATTTTTTTAAAAGTACATCATATTCTTTGGAAGCTTGATTTTCGAGACAATGGCCTAAGTGGATTCGTTCATATGAATAGGGTTCATCCTCTGAATAATAATAATAATACGGACAGACAATACATATCACGAAAGGCAGGAGGGAGAGGGCTACTAAGCATGGACGACTGGGTCAGCATCGAGAACAGAGTACTGGGGCAACATCTAAAAACCACTGTTTGCAAACAAGTGGCTCAAGAGTGCATTGGAAGGACTGATAAAAGTAGAAGCAGACCCAGAAATATATAGAGACAGGAGAATGACAAACAGAACAGAGGAATAGCACAACAAACCAATGCACGGACAATACATGAGAGAGACTAAAGAACTCGCCAGCGATGACACATGGCAATGGCTACAGAGGGGAGAGCTAAAGAAGGAAACTGAAGGAATGATAACAGCGGCACAAGATCAGGCCCTAAGAACCAGATATGTTCAAAGAACGATAGATGGAAATAACATCTCTCCCATATGTAGGAAGTGCAATATGAAAAACGAGACCATAAACCACATAGCAAGCGAATGTCCGGCACTTGCGCAGAACCAGTACAAAAAGAGGCATGATTCAGTGGCAAAAGCCCTCCACTGGAGCCTGTGCAAGAAACACCAGTTACCTTGCAGTAATAAGTGGTACGAGTACCAACCTGAAGGAGTGATAGAAAACGATCAGGCAAAGATTCTCTGGGACTATGGTATCAAAACAGATAATGTGATACGTGCAAATATACCAGACTTGACGTTGATTGACCAAATTATGAAGAAAGTATCAATCGCTGATGTCGCAATACCATGGGACACCAAAGTTGAAGAGAAAGAGAGGTAAAAAATTGATAAGTATCAAGACCTGAAAATAGAAATAACAGGGATATGGGATATGCCAATGGAAATTGTATTCATAATCATAGGAACACTAGGCACGATCCCAAGATCCCTGAAAAGGAACCTGGAAAAACTAGAGACTGAAGTAGCCCCAGGACCTATGCAGAAGAGTGCTCCTAGAAACAGTGCACATAGTAAGAAAAGTGATGAACTCCTAAGGATGCAAACCGGAACCCCACACTATAAATACCACCCTGTCGAATTGAAGGACTGTGATAGAAAATTATAATAATAATAATAATAATAATAATAATAATAATAATAATAATAATAATAATAATAAACTACTTATAGCAGCATGAGCTTTGAAATGGAGAAACAAGACCTGAAAATAGAAAATAAGAAGGATATGGGATATGCCAGTGGAAATTGTACCCATAATCATAAGAACACTAGGCACGATCCCAAGATCCCTGAAAAGGAATCTAGAAAAACTAGAGGCTGAAGTAGCTCCAGGACTCATGCAGAAGAGTGTGATCCTAGAAACGGCGCACATAGTAAGAAAAGTGATGGACTCCTAAGGAGGCAGGATGGAACCCCGTAACCCCACACTATATATACCACCCAGTCGAATTGGAGGCCTGTAATATAGCAAAAAAAAAGATTAATAATAATAATAATAAATAATAATAATAATAATTAATAATAATAATAATTAACTAATAATAATAATAATAAATAATAGTGAATGGACCTCCTAAGGAGGCAGGATGAAACCCGGGAACCCTCGATTCTAAATACCACCCAATCGAATTAGAGGAGTGTGATAGACAAAAAAAAAATAATAATTATTATTATTATTATTATCATTTTTAAAGGAATTCCAATATACTGCAAAACATGTTTCTGAAATATAAAACCAATGAAAAATTTTGTTTTATTTGATCATTCAAGGGAATTGTGGTAGACTAAAGAACCAAGAATCCTCTCCAAAATTACAATGTTCATCTGCTGATTAACTCCGGATGCAGCTGAGGTGGCTAATTAAAAAAAAAAAAAAAACGCCCAGATGGAAGTTGCGTTTGAACTTCAATGAACTGAATAATTAATGCAATCGAATTTAAAAGAAATGCCGCCAAACTGAAAAGTCTATTGAAAAACTGTTCTTTTTCTAAAAAGTTTTTCGTTAAGTAAAATCTGTAAAAGGCGAGCGGCCAGGTAATTTATTTATCTGTATATATAATTTGCGTTATTATTGAGGCACAGTGATTGAAAGGGATATGATCATGATGAAAGTTTATTAGCATATTGATAAAACTGAGCAGAAAATTGATAATCAAATTATAATTATACAGCTGATAACGGAAAGCAAAATAAATAACAAATGAGCAGGTAAAAGAAAAACAAAAACTTTATTCCCTACGGGAAAACAGCAAATAACATATAGGAGCTGTTTATTCTATTTAATTTATTGCATACCATTATCCGCGCCTATAAAACTAGACGAGCGCCGTTTCATAAATGGAGGAAAAGTAGCAGCTGTTGCTGAAACCACTTTTCATGCAAATTACTTTTAGCTTAGGCCTTTTATGCTATTATGTATGTATGAGAATTACCCCTGGATTAGTTGTACGGCAATTTGGCACAAGTGTACAATTTCCCTTTCCTTAATCGAAAGCGCAGATGTAGTCCCAGGTATAATATTTCTTAGATAAGAGATAAGAAGTCTGTAACCCTTTAAAGTTAAGAGGTCTGTAACCCTATAAAGATAATTAGACATTCATGAGCACCAATAAGTTTCCATTAAGAGAGCCAATAGCAATTAATTATATTTTGGTTGAAGTTAAGTGGTGATTGTTTTTTTTTTCTCCTTTTTCCATTCGGGCTTTTGTTTCATCACGAAACATTTTAGACGCTGATATTTGAGATATAAATAAATGGTTGTTGACTTGGGTTTAATAAAAGTAGGTGTTGTTGCTGTAGTATTTACGAGTTGCAGTTCAAAAAGGAACAAAGTTGCAAAATTATCGTACCTACAATTACGTGATTTTTCGATTCAATGTAGATGGCTGTTATGGTAGATGGATGTTGTTTAATCTGTTGCTAAGCATCTGTTGCTGGGTTACTTGATTCGTGGCTATTGTTTTAGTGTCAATTCGATGAACATTGTTTATATTCTACCTTTTCACTCTTTATTTGCTATTCATAAGAGCACAGATGTGTTTAATATGGAGCAGCAACTCCCTGTATTATTCATATAGAAACTTAATGTGAGCAGAAAGGATTTATTTTGTTTGTTTGTTTGTATGGTGTTTTTACATTGCATGGAACCAGTGGTTATTCAGCAACAGGACCAACCGCTTTAAGTGACTTCCGAACCACGTCGAGAGTGAACTTCTATAATCAGAAATACACTTCTCTAACCCCACAGTGAAATGCCGAGAATCGAAGTCGCGGCCACCGAGGTGGCAGGCCAAGACCAAACCGATCACGCCACCGAGGCGCTGAAATGATTTATTGAAGACGAACTCAATAAAACGTTCGAGTGGGTAATTCATCTTTCCATCCACCATTTATGAGTTTCTGAGAGGTCAAGGTTCAAATGCAAATATCAACAAATCATCTTTCCAGAGAACGTACTATTTCAGCTTCTATTATTCATTACGTAATGGCAGTGTAATGGCTGGCTAATGGCTCTCAAGCCCAGAAATATTTTTAACTCTCTCTCTCTCTCTCTCTCTCTCTCTCTCTCTCTCTCTCTCTCTCTCTCTCTCCACTTTTTACTTGGATTATATTATAGCCATTATTCAGTTCATGGAAACGTTTAGCTGCCGCTGTTTTCTAGAACAATCATAATCAAATTTCCGTGAAAGAGAACATATATATTGCATATGAGAATTGGATTTTTACATGTTGGTGAATACTACGGAATCTAATATATTTTCTTTCTAGTATATTTAAAATATTTAAAATTTTCAATTTTAATTCAGATTTGCTCTCGTATGATTTATATAAATCATATGAAAGCAAATTTGAATCATGATGAAGATTAAGCGATAGTGTGTTCACCAGATATGTTTTAATAAGCACCAAAGTCCGTCCTATTCCAAGGTAAATAATAAAGCTTATGTGAAAACAATACGTGGAATGGAAATGCACATTTAAAATTGTCATTTACAACAATGATTATTTCGCTCAAAAGAAAAAAATTGAAATACTTCAATGGTGATCATTTATGAAATGCCCGTTTGAAGAAAAACATATACATTTTACATCTAGCTTTGCAGTAACTTACCGATGACCTCTCTCTCTCTCTCTCTCTCTCTCTCTCTCTCATGGAATTCTAATACATCCTTAATGATGCAAATCTGAATTTGTTTACAGAACTGAAACCCGGAACTTGTCTGTAAAGAAGTTATCATTTAGCACAACCGTCGGGTTCACCAAATAAACAAATAATAATGATGTTACATTTCAGGATAAAACAGTCAGGTATATTCCTATTGCACTACCGTCTATTCTAAGTGTACGTACAAAGGTATGTACAAAGGAGAGGCAACCATGATGCAACTTATATCTTAGAGAAGTGTTATATATAAAGGTATAAAAAAATTATACATATAAGTAAATGTGAATATATATATATATATATATATATATATATATATATATATATATATATATATATATATATATATATATATATATATATATAATCACTCTGCCTTAGTTATTCCCAATGAATCTGACATTTTTATCGACATTTGTGACCTAATATTCGTAAATTAACAAGTGTCGGCGTGAAATATTACACCCACACACACACACACACACACACACACACACACATATATATATATATATTATATATTATATATATATATAATATATATATATATTATCTATATATATATATATACTTCAGAATCTCATCAAGTCTATTGGGAAGCACTCCTTGTATCATGACCTTCCTCATTTTGACTTGGGCCCGCCTGCGTAAATTAACTGTCACACACCTGTGATGTCCTACCTGTAGATCATCACAGATGCATCATAGAGTTTTCATAGGGAAAGTGCCTATGTCATTTACCACATACACACACGCCCACACACATTTCAGTCAAGATTCCAAAGGTGACTTGGCTGAATGTATACCGATCGTACCCTTTGACCTACTTCGCTCGTGATGACAATATTGTATAGGATCCTTCACTGCAGGGTATAAAAAGATGCTAATCAAATCCTATGACGGAAATAGCGTTGTTTTAATAAAAAGACAGAAGCTCTAGAGATCAACTTTTATGTTAAGGTTTGCTGGGCACGTTATATGGGATTAAAGATCAATTTCTGATTTCCTAGAATGCCTTTGAAAAGTTACAATGACTAATTTATGGAAGGCCCAGTACCACTATGACAAATCAGTCAAATATTTGAAATTAATTGGAATTCTCCATGAACAAAGCAGTTGCAAAATTAATATTCGTGGGGTGTTATCAGTGATCATGCGCAATAAATGTGGGGTGCCACACGCGATTATTTCGTCACCTTTGTATTTTACTGGAGCACTGATAGAAACACTTAGAATAGGTCATGATTGTGAACAAAAACATACTCTAACATTATGGTGGGACAAAATTAATGAGGTCTAGTGTTGGAAATGTCTAAGTAAAATGATCATCAATACAAAATAACTGAGAATGATTAATGACAAATCTAAAATATCAAATATAATTAAATAAATAAATAAACAAATAAATATTAATGAAACGAAAGACTACAAAACAAAAAATCAAACAATTCACAGGCCGGATAAGATATGGAAATCAAATAGACGACAAAGGAAGGTTGAAGTAAGATTTTGCAATATTCCAGGGCAATACGTTTTGTTATATAGTGGAAAGCTGTCCAGTGGTTCTCAACCTTTTTTGGCCCATGCACCCTTTCACCATAAGTCAGAATGTAATCCCCACCCCCTTTTCCAAAATTGTCTATCTCAAAAGGTCCATTCAAAATAATATGCAACGAAATACTAACACAAACACACAAGCTAGCGGAGAGAAGCCCAGCATGACCTCTCAGTAGAGCGGACCGATGCACACTGCGTTTTGTGTGGTGTTAGGGGCCAGTTTGAGCCTGCCAATCTGTGGTCACAATTCCCCCCCTCCCCCCACAAAAAAAAAAAAAAATAATAAAATAACCTCTGAAATTCCAAGTAGGGGTGAATTAGCCCTGGTTGAGAATCACTGTTACGTGATGTTCACTATACGTCCTCATTCTGAAATGAATGTCTGGAGGATAGTATAGGGAACAAATCGCAATTTTGTTATATTTTTAAAGAAGAGAACTGCAACAGCTTAAAAACGTTATCTTTCCTCTCTCTCTCTCTCTCTCTCTCTCCTCTCTCTCTCTCTCTCTCTCTCTCTCTCTCATTCTAGTCTCCGGGCATCAACCCTTTAAGCAGAAACAAGAGCAAACCACCTCTACCAAGACCTTTTCCACATCCGGCTTCTGGCGCATTCATGCATAAAACATCGACCTAATTCAATTGGTCCCTCTGAACTTCCTAGATTCATGTCAGGGCGAAAGTTCTCTTATATACCTTGCAAAACGCTGTTGTCAAAGTCCGCGGGTTCTCGTTGTTTATTGCAAGGAAGCTGTGATTTGTGTCCGATTCTTTCAATGATTAGGATTAGGGCAAAATTTCAAGGATTATTATATATTTAACTCATTTAGCAAGAAATCTTGATTTATTTTATAACCAACGGTTCAGTTCAATATAAGCATGTTAGCTTACATAGTCATATAGATCAGTTAATAATGAGTGTAATTTAACGCCTGGATGACTGTACACAATTTAAAAGTATTTTTTGTGGAAATATTTAATATTCCTTTGATTCAAATACTAGTTAAATCTTTACGCCTGACGACAGGAATTCATAGTGATCAACATTTTTTTCCCCGGGAAAGACTCACTTTTAAATAATCTTCCTTAATCAGTAGACTTCTGTACTTCACGAGTGTGATCATTCGATTTACTTCATTTACAAGTGTTCAATAGGTTAGTACTTGACATGATTTTGATAATTCATTGATTTAGAATGGGGGTACCCGTTCGGTGGATTCGAGATATGTTCAACTAGCTATTTGTACTCTCCTCTCTCTCTCTCTCTCTCTCGCTCTCTATGTAGACACACACACACACACACACACACAACACACACACACACACACACACACACACACATATATATATATATATATTATAATATATATATATATATATATATATATATATATATATATATATATATATATATGTATGAATAAACTTGAATGACCAATAACGAAAAAAAAAAATAATAAACTCTCAGTTCATGTCCTTCAAATATGCACGTGAATACAGAGAATACCAACACTTACTTCCGCAATAGCCAGCAAATCACAAGACCTACTCTCTAATTCGTACCACTAACAATAAGTCGTATGGCAGCAACGAAAAGGCTAAG
>NC_061110.1:104291986-104294486 GCF_015104395.2 Macrobrachium nipponense
GACATATAACCTTTAAGCCTCTCCTTCTTCGGCGGTGGTTGGAGTGGTTTCATAGCTTGCCACCACTGACGTTCCTGGATTTAAATAATGTAACCTGCGTTCGCAGCCCAAGGTACAGGTAAATCTATTATCGAGAAAACAATTTCCCCTTCGGTTAAGCAATATATAAAATGGAAAATATTAATTTAATTCCGAGGTAGAGCGAATTAGATAGTTAAAGGACATTGTAGCTCGATATAATGTATATGAATCACGGTAAATGTGATATGAATTATGTAAAATGCTACGTTGTTTGTCCAAAAGCGCTTAACATTAACTACCGGAGTCGAGGCGGGGTGTGATGTTTGTCTCCAAAACCAATCGAATACTTCAGCGCGAGCAAAAGTAATTTGAGGGTGAAGACGACATCATCCTTTAAGCCTCTCACGGTGGTTGAGTGGTGTTATAGCTTCCACTGTACGTTCCTGGGATTTATAATGTAACCTGCGTTCGCGCCCAAGCTACAGGTAAAATCTAGTTATCGAGAAAAAAATTCCCTTCGGTTAAGCAATATATGAAAAATATTATAATTCCAGAGGTAGAGCGAAATTTAAATATTAATTAAAGGAAACATTGTTAGCTCGATATATGTATCTGAATCACGGTAATTGGTGAATATGACTTATGTAAAACTGCTACGTGTTGTCAAAAGCGCTACTTAACTAGCCGGATAGTCCGAGGCGGGTTGATGTTGTCTCCAAAAACCAATAAGGAATACTTCAAGCGCGGTGATGAAAGTATTTGAGGGTGAGCGACGACATATACCTTTAAGCCTTCTCGCCGGTGGTTGTTGATGGTTATAGCTTCACTGACGTTCCTGGCTTTATAATGTACCTGTCGTTCGCGCCCAAGTACAGGTAAATTCGATTATCGAGAAAAAAAGTTCCCCTTCGGTTAAGCATATATGAAAATATATTAAATTCCCGGAGTAGAGCGAATTCAGAATAAAGGTTAAAGGACATTTGTAGCTCGAATATATGTATTATGAAATGACTGGCGTAATTGGATATGACGTTATGAAAAATGCTACGTGTTGTCAAAAGCGCTTACTTAAACTTACCGGGTAGTCGGGAGGCGGGTTGATGTTTGTTCTCCAAACCAAAACCAAAGAAATACTTCAGCGCGGAGAAAGTATTTGTGAGGGGTGAAGAGACGACATATTTTTACCTTTAAGCCCCTCTCGCGGTTGGGTTGAAGGTGGTTATAGCTTCCACTGACGTTCCGGATTTGGATTTAAAATGTACCTGCGTTCGCGCCCAAAGTAACAGGTAAATCTATTATCGAGAAAAAAACTTCCCCTTCGGTTAAGGCATATATGAAAATATATTAATTCCGAGGGTTAGAGCGAATTAGATATTAAAGGAACATTGTAGCTCGATATTATGTATATGAATCACGGTAACTGTGAATTATGACTTATGTAAAAATCGCTACGTGTTGTCAAAAAAGCGACTTACTTCCCCAACTTACCGGAGTCGAGGTGGGGTTTTTTGTCACGCAAATTATTATGTTGTCTCCAAAAACCAAACGAATACTTCAAGCCGCGTAGAAAGTATTTGAGGTGAGGAGAGACGACGTATACCTTTAAGCCTCCCTCGCGGTGGTTGAGTGGTTGATAGCTTCCACTGACGGAGCTTCCTGGATTTGTAATGTACCTGCGTTGCGCCCCAAGTTACAGGTGAAAATCTATTATTCAAGAAGGAAAAAAAAAGTTCCCCTTCGGTTAAGCATATATGAAAAATATATTAATTACCGAGGGTAGAAGCGAATTAGATATTAAACGGACATTGTAGCTCGATATATGGGTATATGAATCACTGGTTAATGTGCTATGGACTTATGGTAAAAAAATGCTACGTGTTGTCAAAAAGCGCTACTTAACTACCGGAGTCACGAGGCGGGTTTGGATGTTGTCTCCAAAACCAACGGAATACTTAGCAGCCGAGACGTTAGAAAGTATTTTGAGGTGAGAGACGACATATTACCTTTAAGCCTCTCGCGGTGGGTTGAGTTGGTTTATAGACTTCCACTGACGTTCCTGGAGTTTATAAAATGTACCATGCGTTCCGCGCCCAAGTACAGGTAAATCTATATCGAGAAAAAATTCCCATTCGGTTAAGCAATGGTGATGAAAATATATTAATTCCGAGGTAGAAGCGAATTGTAGATATTAAAGGACATTTGTAGCTCGATATATGTATATGAATCACGGTAATGTGATTATGACTTATGTAAAATGCTACGTGTTGTCAAAAGCGCTACTTAAACTACCGGAGGTCGAGGCGGGCGGTTGATGTTGTCTCCAAAAAACCAACGAATACTTCAGCGCCGAGAAACAGTATTTGAGGTGAGGAGGACGACATTATACCTTTGAAGCCTCTACGCGGTGGTTGGTAGGTTGGTTATAGCTTCCACTGACGTTCCTGGATTTATAATGTAACCTGCGTTCGTCCGCCCACGT
>NC_061110.1:104296986-104299486 GCF_015104395.2 Macrobrachium nipponense
CAACCACAGAGAGAGAGAGAGAGAGAGAGAGAGAGAGAGTGATGAAGCTTGGTTGATTTCCTTAGGGAAAGAGCTTATGTCCAATGATTATCGTTTGACTATTATTTACTATAATTTTCATAACTTTCTTAGATCGTACATTTCTTTTCATTTACCTCTTTAATTTTGCACGGTTTTAGTCACCCTGCACCTCTACAAAATACAACTTATTTTCAGTTCAAATGTTTATTGTTTTAACGTTTGATTGTAATGTAAATTAGTTTCAATATTCATGCTTCATCTGAGAATTTTTAAAGAATATTTCTAACAATATTATTTCAATGAAATAAAATTAATATTACAGAAAGAACACGTTTAAAGAAGTTAAACTTTCAGCTTTTTTTCTAAAGTAATATATTTTAAAAGTAAAATATTTGACTCATACACTACCAAAATAAAATTTCATGGACTATACTTCAACTTCAGTAAACTTCTCGAAATTATAAAACACCTATGTTATTAAACTTTATGAAAATAAAAAAAGCTAAATGCTATTAAATTTCATGATATTATATAAAACTTAATGTTATTCAAGTTTCCTAGATAAAATAAATTATTTTTACCAAAATCCTGAAGTACTTTGATTTGTACTATAATTTGTATTAATTTCTAGAGACCGCAATAACCTTAAAGGAAACTTTTAAATTTATTGTCATAAACCAGAGCCTATAACTTCCCTGGAGGACAGACTGCTCTCTAAAAGGTAGAAAGCGAACTGTTCTTTTACTCTTCAAATCATTAAATACCGATGCACAATCTGGCTTTTATATTTTCACTAATAGGAACATACAATTTTAAACCATACAATTGCAGAAAACTAAAACACTGCAAAATGTAATTGTAGAGAGGGTCCTACTAAATGGTTAATTTTATGACAAAGTAAGAGGGCTTAGATATCTCTAGAATTTTTTTATACCCATAATACATTCTGAAATCAAAATACTCTAGGATGTTCAATATTTATTCAATAATTGCTGATAAAAGAAAAATATATATCTAGACCTGTATAGGATAGTATGCCAATTACCCATTTACTGAAATCGCATCGTTCTTATAATTACGCTAGGCTATAAATATTCTCCAAAAGTCGATAATTTTCCTGATACTATGAAAAACAATATGGTGTCATTTCGCTCTTACTACGTATACAGATTAAATGAATAATAATAATAATAATAATAATGTATGTAATAATAAATAAAAGTATATGTATATGATGATGATGATGATGAGATGATGATGATGATGATGATGATGATGATAATATAATAATATAATAATATAATAATAATAATAATAATAATAATATAATAATAATATCAAGATCTGAAAATAGAAATAAGAAGGATATGGATATGCCAGTGGAAATCGTACCCATAATCATAGGAGCACTAGGCACGATCCCAAGATCCCTGAAAAGGAATCTAGAAAAACTAGAGGCTGAAGTAGCTCCAGGACTCATGCAGAAGAGTGTGATCCTAGAAACGGCACACATAGTAAGAAGAGTGATGGACTCCTAAGGAGGCAGGATGCAACCCGGAACCCCACACTATAAATACCACCCAGTCGAATTGGAGGACTGTGATAGAGCAAAAAAAAAAAA
Source organism: Macrobrachium nipponense (assembly GCF_015104395.2). Classification (NCBI taxonomy): domain Eukaryota; kingdom Metazoa; phylum Arthropoda; class Malacostraca; order Decapoda; family Palaemonidae; genus Macrobrachium; species Macrobrachium nipponense. Next base: position 104,298,629 of record NC_061110.1, read on the forward strand.
AAAAAAAAAAATAATAATAATAATAATAAAAATAAAAAATGAATGAAAAAAAAGGGATTTCTCGTTATGGAATTAGGAATTCGGGTATTCGATTTTAATGATTATCGATATGAATAACATTTTCTGTGATGAAATGTATTCAGTAAATAAAGTAAAATTTGTTGTTACCTGAAGAAGAAACTAAACAAAACTTCAGTAAGTTTATTTCTGACTCAGGTTAATGAAACTGTATGATATATTTTATGAAGCAATTATATTGGTTATTTAACGTAGGATTGAATGCTAACTTGAAGTGACGTTCTAATGATTAACAGACCTACTAAACAATGAAAATATAGTTTCATATACAGGTGTTCATTATTCAAGGCAGAAGCACAAAAAGATTATAACATAATGGCCATCAAAACATCCAGCATCAAAACATTTAGCAATGTGCAATATCACTTTCACATTGCAGCTACATAAAACTGAAAATACTCCACCGTTTCGAATTCACCTTCATGCTTTCATTAAAATCATAATATTCCTTGAGGTTGAATTTGACTTTTATGGAATCCCTGTCTCCACGCAAGGATCCGTGAGGGATCAAAGTATTTCAGGCCGAGATTCAATTTGTCTTTTGCATATGCAACGGCTGCAATCTGCAAGGGGGCGAGAACCATAATAGGAGATGTACCAGTTATCTCCCTTCTCATATCCCAGTGGTGAGGTGTAACCTATGATTGAACATTTTTTTTACTATTTCATTGAAAATTTGATCTAAACAGCGCATCCACAGTTGGATTCAGTCATCTTCATAGACTTTCACAACTGATGATGTATTTTAATATATGCGCATTTTTTACTTTTAATGTCTTT
>NC_061110.1:104304486-104311986 GCF_015104395.2 Macrobrachium nipponense
GTGTGTGTAATCTGTGTTGAATGGGTAAGCATACTTATTTTCTAGCCAAAATTGTGGGCTGACTGTATTTTGAATATGTGCTTCAAAGATATTTTCTTTTATTTGACCTTTTTATTTTGCTTTTTAATCTTTTGCTTATCGATGTGTTCTCCTGTCTCTTATAGGTGGATCTGAAACAAAGGGGAACTGATCTGATATTTAGAAATGGGAACTTAACTGATGTTCCGTGGTGTTAATTGGCTGTGCTATGACTTTCCTAGTTTTATGACTAAACTAATGTTGGTTATGGTAGAAGAGGGATGGAGCGGGCTATCTAAGTTCTATCTTTCATTTATTCATTTTGTTAAGAACCTGAATTATTTAGTTAAGGCTTTGCTCTTAAATAAATGTATTTTTGTAATTCACGAGTCTGATTTAATTGCCTTAGGTAATAGAGAGAGAGGGGTGTTGGAGAGAGAGAGAGAGAGAGAGAGAGAGAGAGAGAGAGAGAGAGAGAGAGAGTGCCTAGCTGCACGGTCATTGCTACAAACATAAAATGTACCGAGGTTGGAACCTCGGTAACAAATGTAATATAAAAAGGAAAAAATTCAATTTTGTACAATATTTTTTAGTTTTTTCCTTTTTTGTTAGCTGTCCTTTATTTCAAAAATCATTATGAAAATTACCTAAAAAACGACAAAAAATTATACTGAAATAAGCTTAAAATATATTTTAATATAATACATATTTTGGGGTTCTTTGCCCTCATTTAGGTGAGTGATATGCTCGCAACACAAATATACTATATATCCAGGTCATTTTCTATCCATAGTCTTGTTGATCCTCCACACTTCACTTTCATAATGGAGAGTTTGATCAGTAGTGCACTCTAGCATTGTCTGCAATAGACACTTTAATCTCTTACCAGTTATTTGCGCTATAGCTGCTATATATTCGTTGTTATACGTATTCTGTCTCTATGCTCTTCTCTTACCATCGCTCATCCTGTTATTGTCAGTTATTTTTGCATCTTCAAACTTAAACAAATCAATACCTTCCCCTTTTACAACATCCATATTAACATTCATTTTTCGCGCTTCCTGATATTATTTTACTCTCATAACCTTAATCTTAATCTCATTTACTGTAATATTTTATTCTCCTGCTGCATACACTTTCATTAAAACCTGAATTCGTAAACTAAGAGCAAGTGGAAATTAAAGGACGTACCTTTAGGATCATTGGTAAAATAATTTGAAGAAAAAGTCAAATGTCAAATAATCACGGACTTCTCCCCAATAATTGAAAATTTCAAGCAAATTAGTATCTAGTAGCACTATGAAAGTAATATATAAATCTTACTTGTAAGTACATTTGTTGATGGGTTATAGGGAAAACTTATATAACCTATATATATATTGGATTTCAGTACAAGCAATGATTTAAATACTGTGAATTTCGTTTTATACAAATTCGTTGTCGTATGCTGTTTGAAAAATTATTTTAACAGTATTCAAAATCATCAAAGGAATCACACACCCACAGATACACATGTTTCTCTTAAACAATTTTTGTTTAAAGTAATTACTTCAGTGGCAGGAGTCTCCGTAGCGTTGGAAGTTTTCTGATTCTCATGCGTAAGTTTCTAGAGAGAAATAAGCAGACTTCCATTCTCCCATTTATTGATATCTCTCTCTCTCTCTCTCTCTCTCTCTCTCTCTCGTCTCTCTCTCTCTCTCTCTCACACACACACACATAATATATATATATTATATATATATATATATATATATATATATATATATATATATATATATATATCTATATATATATCATTATATATGGTATATATATATATAAATATATATATATATATATATATAAATATATATATATATATATATATATATATATATATATATATATATATATATATATAATATATATATATATACTATATATACATATACAAATTAAATATATACATCTTTTCAATTAATTTATACATACATACATATACAACTTGAATATATACATCTTTTCAATTAATTATATCGTATCTACCACTTATATGTAAGATAATAAAAAAAACTCTAGAGAAATACTAATAAATTAGAATTTATGAAACTCTCAGTTTATATATCAATACTGAAATGATAATAAAACAATCTATCATATTTCTACAAGGTGTAGAACAATGCATGTAGATAATCACTGTTTTTTTTTCTTCTTCATTCGAACATACTCCAACAAAGCGAATCCGCTTAGCATCAGTCAGAACTTCCAGCGAAACAATTCCTACAACGTCAAAATCAATCATGCCTCATGAATAGCCAATTAGCGAATTCTTGTTTACCTACAGAGACAAGACAAACAAAGCATCAAAGCGTTTCTGCGTAATGAATTACTACTAAACAATAGCATAGCAATTACATAACTTCACAAAGTAGATTCGGAGTGCACAGTGTGTATTTTCTTTAATACACATACCTGCATAAGTGGCAGTTGTTCAGTGCAAACTAATGACCAAAATTTGAATGTTACCTGGCTGAATACCTAACCATAATTACGTATGTCATAAATTTAGTAGTATCATACAAAACAAGCACAACTTTGTATAATGCTGTATGAAACTCTCAGCCACGGTCTACAAAACTCTCAGTCGCTGCCCATGAAACTTTCAGCCAAAGCCCGGTGGTAAATTATGTTGTTGGCACCAATAGCGGTGCCAGAAGCACGATCCATGGGTAGCTTTCTTCTTAAATAAAATAAAAGCTACTGAGGATAGAGGGCTGCAATTCGGTATGTTTGAGGATTGGAGGGTGGATGTTCGACATAACAATTTGCAGCCCTCTAGCCTCTTAGTTTGTAAGATCTGAGGGCGGACAGAAAAAGTGCGGACGGACAGACAAAGCCATCTCAATAGTTTTCTTTTAGAGAAAATTAATACTTGCTATAAAATAAGCCAGAGCTTTGGTATACCGACTCCTGCACTAAACCTGCTGGGTCATTCAAGTAGAGAGGAAAAAGGACAGGGAATAAAGACAGATAGGATATAAGTTCATCACAGTTCTCACTAATTCCTATGAATATTTTATTGAAACGATGATCCCCAAGAGAAGGCGGAATTTTAGCCATCTTATATTTTGACACATTAGCTGAAAAAAATGCAAACTTTAGCAATCTTATATTTTGACACAGCTGTAAAAAATTGCAAATTTTAGCAATCTTATATTTTAACACAGCTAAAAAAATGCAATTTTTTGCAATCTTATATTTTAACACGTTAGCTGAAAAAAATGCAATTTTTTGCAATCTTATATTTTAACACGTTAGCTGAAAAAAAATGCAAATTTTAGCAATCTTATATTTTAACACATAAGCTGAAAAAATGCAAATTTTAGCAATCTTATATTTTAACACGTTAGCTGAAAAAAATGCAATTTTTTGCAATCTTATATTTTAACACGTTAGCTGAAAAAATGCAAACTTAGCAATCTTATATTTTGACACATTAGCTGAAAAAAAATTGAAATTTTTGTAATCTTATATTTTAACACAGCTGAAAAAAAAACAATTTTAGTAATTTTATATTTCAACACGTTAGCTGAAAATAAGATGTAAATTTGAGCAATCTTATATTTTAACACAGCTTAAAAAAGCAAATTTTAGCAATCTTATATTTTAACACGTTAGCTAAAAAAAATGCAAATTTTAGCAATCTTATATTTTAATACATAAGCTGAAAAAATGCAAATTTTAGCAATCTTAAATTTTAACACACTAGGTGAAAAAAATGGAAATTTTAGCAATCTTATATTTGAACACATTAGCTGAAAAAAATGCAAATTTTAGCAACCTTATATTTTAACACATTAACTGAAAAAGAAAATGGAAATCTATAAAAAACACACATCCATTCTACACGAATGAGCACTTTAATTGCAATTAACGATCCAAGAATATTTTCATAATCATTTACATATAATTATATCAAAAGAGGTTACGGCCTTTACACCTATTACTTCATTTCACCCTTATTATTCCATTCGTTTATCTTAAGCCCAACGTGATTAATCATCCCGTTTCCAATCTCCAAATGCGTTAATCCAGCCTTCTATTTGGCCCTCAACTTATTCAGTATCGGATGACGTTGATGCATCTACCTCATTTCCTGGCTGTAGAAGTGTTCTTCGAGACTCAGCGTTGTATTATATCACTCTCTTCTGATCCTAAATGAGACTCATTCATCCCCTTCTCATTGCGGCAATTCATATGCTAATGGATCAGTAGTATTAGATAAGGCTGGAATCTTTCGCCAGTTCTACTCCACGTTGGATCTCGTTCTGGTTTTGTTAACTTTGGTGAGGTTTTGTTGAATACGTTTACATTCTTCTTCTTCTCTGCTTAATCTCTAGCCGGGGTAGCCGTTTATAATGAACCTCTCTACTCCGACACTCACTGAAGATCAGCTTATTTGCAAGACTTTTGAAGGGTGGAAAGTATAATAATAAAATAGAATCTGTTTTTCGTGCAAGCTTGAAAACCAACTCCTCTCCCCACCGTCTCTCTCTCTCTCCCTCTCTCTCTCTCTCTCTCTCTCTCTCTCTCTCTCTCTCTCTCACACACACACACACACACACACACACACACACACACATATATATAATATATATATATATATATATATATATATATATAATATATATATATATATATATATATATATATATATAATATCATATATCTGTGTGTCCATTTGTGTGCGTATCAATGCTTGTTTCTTATATGTGAGTGTGTCAGTTTCCGCTTGTGTTCGCGCATTAATCTGTTTCTTTGAGAGTGCTTGCTCCTATATTTAAGTGCATACGTAAATTTGTGTGTATACGTAAATTTCCATCTGCGACGGCACAGTTCACTTGAGGCAAGAACAGCGCAAATGAGCCACCACAGGAAGTCTGATCATTCCGGCGCAACTCAGGCACATTTAAACATGATTAGCATTGTATACCCAGCGAGACGGAGAAGTCTGTAATCTCCGCGCGTGGAACATTTTACTGCAAACCTCTGCGAATTCCCATGGCATGGTCTATGTGATCTCTGCGATAACTCAGCGAATTCCTTTAGCGTACCCTGCTTACAGGGGAGAACGAGGTGTAATCACGCGGTGCCTTTGGGGAAGAAAGATCCTAATATCTTACTTGTTTTTTTTTTCTTTTTTACTTATCATTATGGGTACGTTCCGAATTTCTTTTATCTCTCTGTTCATGAGGATGTCTAAAAAAGATGATGGAAATGTTGGAGCTCATATCTTCAATTAACTTTTCCACATACATTATATATATATATATATATATATATTATATATATATATATATATATATATATATATATATATATATATGTGTGTGTGTGTGTGTGTGTGTGTGTGTGTGTGTGTGTGTGTGTTTACATTAACTATCAGTCAAGGAAGACAGTTGTTTTCGAAATATAACGCTATAATCTCTACCTGTTTGATGTTTATATGGGCTCCTTTTATTAGATGGAAGTGTTTTTGCAGAAAAACAAATATTATACAGTCATAATTGATAATATATATATATATATATATATATTATATATATATATATATATATATATATATATTTATATATGTATGTATGTATTGCATTGAATGGCTTTAATTGACGATACGTACTGAAATGACACTGTTCTTGTCGATGGGAGTTTATCGAACAGTAATGAACATTTTCATCCTCTCATATCTTTCGGAAATTCGACAGCTAACCTTGACCTGAATATCGGTGACTTGCAAAACATTATGTTTTTAAGACCATTTAAATGATAGCCAGAGTTTTGGTTACAAGGGAATATGACCAGGAAGTTTGCAATATAGCCTATTTGCAGTTTGATCAAACACACACATACACACACACACACACACACACACACACACACACACACACATATATATATATATATATATATATATATATTATATATATATCTATATATATATATATATATATATATATATAAATAAATATATTACATACATCCATGCATTTCCATAGTTCTTCACTTATCAAATTTCGCCTTAGGACTAATCATTTTTTATATCATCTCTCACTTTTCCTCTATTATTTCAAAAACTAAATTACTATAACAAACCGTTCTCAGCATTTACATCAACGTACAACTTCTCAGTATCCCTAAAGTCGTTTCCCATCATTTTCTTTCTTACCTTAACCTTGACCGCATTGTCTACTCATCGTTTTCATTCGATCTCGTCATCTTCAAAAAATCTGGACAGATTCATTACTGTCTCTCACTCTATCTAGGACCATTACATAATTAATATGCTGCTTCAGTTTCCAGGTATGCGTTCAGATGCTACTCCTTTTCCCGCCGTTACATCTATCAATCTGTTCTTCCATATGGTCCGAACTAACACCAAATCCAACAGACTATTTTCTTAATCATTTCCTCTCTTCCAATTGTGCTTAAAATTCTCTTATCACAACCATTCCCAAATATGTTTCCATAACATCCTCTGCAGTCTCATTTATACTTCTAGAGCTCAGTATCTAATCACAAGCCCTTTATTTTTCCATTCACTTATCTTAAGTTTTATAGAACCTCGTACAACCAGTTTTTCATGTCTCCAGTTCCAATAAAGCATGGATTCCTCTTCTTAAGAGCTCGCCCTTTCTGTCAATCCTTGGTAACCTAATCGTATAAGCTGTCTCCTTCAACATTCTTCCCACCCGGCTCATTGTTTAGCCTGTAATCTGAATCGCTTTGTTAATGAGACTCCTACAATTTCTTAAACTACATTTTTCAACTGTTGTAGGTACAATCACATTGTGTTCTTTCCATTACTTCTCTCACTACCATTTCATCTGTGCTTCACTCAATGCCAAATTTCCAGCTTTCATTCAAATATTTTTATGAGCTTTGCATTTCAAACATAAAAAGGAATCCTGACAAAAATACCAAATTGTTTTCGAAAGACAAAACTACTAAAATCCACAAAAGCAGAAATCTTGCTATCATATTCTCATTCACGCAAGTAATAATTTTTTTTTTTTTTTTTTTTTTTTTTTTTAAATGAGAAACCGTGCTCAAATACATCTGATGGAGGCAAAGTTATATTTTTTTTCTTCCATCGTATATATATGATATATTTACGCTTTTTTTTATTTAGATCAGAACCTACCAATGTTTTTGTTTGTTTGTATGGTGCTTTTACGTTGCATGGAACCAGTGGTTATTCAGCAACGGGACCAACGGCTTTACGTGACTTCCGAACGACGTCGAGAGTGAACTTCTATCACCAGAAATACACATCTCTTACTCCTCAATGGAATGCCCGAGAATCGAATCCACGACCACCGAGGTGGGATGCTAATACCACACCAACCACGCCGCTGAGGCGCTGAACCTACCAATGTACTACTGGTCAGTTCCAATCTCTTTAGTCAACGCCCTTGAAAAGGCTGAGACAATAAAAGACAATAA
>NC_061110.1:104321986-104326986 GCF_015104395.2 Macrobrachium nipponense
CGTACTTAATTCTAACTTTATATGGTGAACAAACACTTCATCCCAAGAGATTGAATCTCTTTGGTTCCTTATCCATCATAAATATTGTCCTTGCAACCCAAAGTATGTTTACCATCTCGTGCAACACTCAAATTTTACCATAAGTATATGTTACTAGCTTATTTCTCTTTATTTTTACCCATATATTATATCTATTATTTTCTCGGAACGTACACATATCAAGAGCTTTCAGTCTTCTATCATCCATTTCGTCGTTATCTGCTTCACCTTAGGGATTTTTATTTATTGGTTTCCATTTATCTTCTTTGTAACAAATGTTACTCATGATTTTATAAGACACACCCCATTTCCATACGGCCCGTAGGGGGTTAGTGCCGTCAGTGCACCTCATTTGGTGCACTGTAGGCTTTACTTAAGGTCTTTGCAGCGTCCCTTCGAACCCTAGCTGCAACTACTTTCATTCCTTTTAATGTACCTCCGTTCATATTCCCTTTCTTCCATCTTACTCTCCACCCTCTCCTGACAATTGTTTCATAGAGCAACTGCTTTGAGGTTTTCCTCCTGTTACACCTTTCAATCCTTTTACTGTCAATTTCCGTTTCTGCTCTGAATGGTCTTATTTACCCAAGCACTTGGCATACTGCCAAATATCTAGGTAAATCAAATCAAATCATTTACATACAAGTTTGTTTCTACATGTAAATCGCATTTTCATTACCCTCTTGAAAAAAATTAAATAACCAAAAGAACATGGCACACGTAATACTGAAACCTACCATACAACAATGTACACACTCGCTTTTACACATAACATCCTATCAATGTAAGTGTTAATGAAACAATTATTTTCAGAGATTTTGAAGTAGAGTATAGCAAACGTGACAATTTAATGATAAATGTAGGGAAGGGGTTGGTTTATTTCTTGAAAACGCTTGTAGTACGTGAGGTTAAAATTAAGGAATAAACTGTAACCCAAGTTAATGAGATTACAAGTTGATATAATCAAGGAAAGCATATATAATATATATATATATATGATATGTATATATATATATGCTATATATATATATATATATATATATATATGTATGTATGTATATATATATAATATCTATATATATATATATATATATATATATATATATATATATATATATATATATATCTATTATATATATATATATTATATATATATATATATAGTATATATTATATATATGTGTGTGTTGTGTGTGTGTGTGTGTGTGGGTGTGTGTGTATGCGAGTGTGATGTATTATAGTTTCCGTCATATTCATAACTAGTATATATTTATATTCATTATATTTCTGAAAGAAAATGCATTTGTGTTAAATACTTTATTCATTTGATCCCAGCATTAAGATTTCTTATTTAAGCAATTCAATAGCTTTATGTACGTATTATTTTATAATAACAATGACATTAGTCACGTGGACGGCCTGATTTTTCATGAATGTTGCTAAGTCAATAATTAAAGGGAATCAGTAGTAAATTCATTTCGAATTACGGTTTAATACGTAGAAATTATTATGGGATCCAATCATGACAGAACTTTGAATTACATTTCGTCTGACCTCCGAATGTTACGGAAATGACTCGTACGAAAATTGGTCACCGAGATACAATGGCAATCATTAGTGACATTGGAAGCAGGAAGCTCCAAAGGCCGAGTTGTTTTTCAGACGAAGCTTCAGCACAGTAATTACCGAGCGTATATGCTCTTGTTAATAGTTTCCTGAATCATGAAATCAGGGCGTTGCTTACATACAAAATAATAATAATTATACTGAGCAGTTTTTGTTATATACAATAACCGTATTAACAAGATCCTAAAGATAATTAAGTCCATAGAATTTGAGGCTGTACTTTAAACACGGATAATTCTGTACTCTAATAATCTTCACAGAAAAGTATATAATGGTAATTTTCAATTATAATTTGTTTTATAGAATAAATACTTATAATCACTCGAGCTAAGCCCCAAATCCGACCTGTCAATTGTTTGTTTGTTTGTATGGTGTTTTTACGTTGCATGGAACCAGTGGTTATTCAGAAACGTGATTTCCGAACCACATCGAGAGTGAACTTCTATCACTAGAAATACACATCTCTTCCTCCCCAGTGGAATGCCCGGGAATCGAACTCGCGGCCACCGATATGGCACGCCAACACCATACCAACCATGCCACTGAGGCTCTCCGACCTGTCAATTAAATATTTTATTATTTCTAAAGAGGCTCGCATATAATATAATTTTGCGCGAAAAATATAAAAATACTTTTACTTTTTTTACAAAATTCATGCTCTCCTCACTTGGTAGAAAATTGGTCCCAACGAATTTGAAAAAAGAAAATCAACCCTCTTTTACAGAACGCTTGGTTAGAAAGTAGCCATATCAGCATTTTTAAAAATAAAATAATGTACTACAATATTAACAATCAGCAAACGCACCCGCAAACCATTGCCTGATTATTAATATTGTACTATTTTAATTTTTAATGATTGCTGATATGAGTCATTTCTAACCAGGTTCTCTGTAAGAATGGTTGGTTTTCTTTCTTCAAAGAAAATATATAAAACAGGGTACTAACGAAACTTTTGACTCCCTCTCCGTACAATTGAGGGAAGAAGATCTCTACTATATAAATTCAATTAGTTGAATCCTTTTGGAAGTACAACTAATCTTAAAGGCTTTTGAAAGTTCTGGCTGATGATGAAAATGCATGTGCACTTATCAAGTCACTTATCAAGTATCGGGTGAAAAATGCATTTTTTACCAATGACCATAATTTTGCACTGAAAGGTTTTATCTTTATCAACACAGTGTTGTGTTCATGTTGAAGGCTGTAAACATGAATCCAACCCTTTCAAATGCTCGTATACATCACCTGGAAACAAATCATAATGAATAGAAATAGCTATAGATACTGTTATCAGCATTCGAAACCCTTATCGCACACTATACGCACATATGAGAATGTTTTGAAACAACAAATTTCTTCTTTGTTTGTCGTGCTTATTCCTATTCTGGATGTTATTAACATTCTTGAAATGAATAGGAAGTGATACTTTCTTAACGAGGTTTTTTTTCTGTAATCATGATAACTTCATTTATATATATATATATATATATATATATATATATATATATATATATATATTATATATATATATATATATATATGTATATGTAAACTATGTTCATTATATTATATATATATATATATATATATATATAATATATATATATATATGTGTATGTATGTTATATAAACTATATATATATATATAGATATATATAGTATCTATATCTATATAATATATATATATATATAGTATATATATATATATATATATATATATATCTATATATATATATATATATAGATATATATATATATATATATATATCTATAGATATCTATTATATACTATATATATATATATATATATATATATATATATATATATATATATAAATATATATATATATATATCTATATATATATATATATATATATATATATATATATATATATATATATATATATATATATATATATATATATATTATACATACAGACACACACACATCCACACACACACACACAACACACACACCACACACATATATATATATATATATATATATATATATATATATATATATATATATATATATACATACATATATATATATATATATATATATATATATATGTATATATATCCTATATATATATATATATATATATATATCTATATATATATATATATATATATATATATACATACACACACACAGACGTCCGTAAAAATAGTTCAAATGATAGGACAACGATTACTTATAGATATTTTGAGTAAGATGGATAGGATGCATAATGTAAATGTAGCGAGTCATAAAAAAAGTCTTTGAATGTGGATATGTATACTCTATGATGCATTACATGTTGATAAAAAGATGGTCGCTCATCTACACATCCTCGAAACAAAGATAAGGCGTGTAAACATAATGTTATGTTTTTTAGAAAAAAAAAATACAAAACGTACGACACAAATAACGATAATTGTTTGTGATTATAATGCAAGGAACTATTAAGAAGCAGGTTAGCCGACTAAATAAACGAATGCATTGACACTTGGGTGTGCATCAGCTCAGCACCAGAAATATCGCATTGAAATCCATACCTCTGTGTCAGGATAATTTCCAGAAGAACTGGAAAGATATGGAAGATAACTGATAAGTAACTGAGCATAGGACTGAATCATATGAGTTAAACTAAGCTTATACATTTTCTGTAGTGCAAAATCTATTTCAGATGAATTGTGCCAAGTCAAACGTACAAAAATAATAATACCTATGGACTTTTCAAGTCAAAGGCAATATCGGATAAACAGAATTTAACGAAACTTGAAAACTTGAGTGATTATTATCTTTTATTGCTACATTTCCTGGATCACATTAGTATATAGAGTTAAACTATAAACCAACTGGATGCTAAACGCATTCTGATAAAAAAATGACTGAGAGAAATAAAATTCTGTGAAAGCACATCATTCTGAATAAAAACAGCACTTTCAACAATGTAAGCAAGTCTTCAAATGTATCTATTACAAGATAAATATCTAAGAACTTTTTTTTTTATTTTTCTATACTCGTACGACAGTGACAGATTGCTATCTGTACTCATGGGATTTGTTAGGGTTAAAAACGTTGAGAACTTCCGTCTTACACGTGTATATTGCTGATGAAAATAATACAACAAAAATCCTGGATATTTCAAAATTATTTTCTGTTTTATATGTATTCGTGAAGAGATAGGTAAGACTGTATCACGCATTTTCCAATAGAGGTAAAGCTTTTTACCTCATTGAAATTTTCTCGTATCACCTAAAAACGTTACACGTGGCATTGATGAATTACATCCTTTTGATAATACTGTTATTGCTGCCACTGATCATAGAAAATATATATATTTTT
>NC_061110.1:104329486-104334486 GCF_015104395.2 Macrobrachium nipponense
CGTATGTGAAAAGGGAAAATAGGCTTCCATGCGGTATCTCCATTCTGGTAATGTCGCAGCCATTATGGCACCCGAGTGGACTGAAGAACAATCTTACCAACTCCGTAATTGCATCCCGAGCGATTTTTGCATAATTACTCAGCTGAAAAGCAGCAAGATATCATTCAGATAGTATTCATGACCAACGTAAACGGTAATTTCAGTGAAGAGCAACATGAACTAGAAGGAAAAAACAATAAAATTGATCACAAGATCCTTTCGAATTGTTCCGAACAAATTATAGGCACTTAGAAATTCTCAGAGCACATTGTCTTACTAATTCGCTGTTGCGTTGCAAGGTAATGACATCTCTCCTACAATGAGACTTAATCACGCAGTTTGGATTCCTGTAAACTCGCTACCCGGAGTTGAGGCGACAGATATCTCTCGGGAAATCAGGGATTTGGATAAAGACTTCCTATCCCTTTGTTGCGTCTCTTAAGTAGGAGGAGCGACTTTCTTTCTCTAGACTGATTCCCGCCTCGACATCGATCCGTATTCCAGCCTGGAGCCGAATTTAAATGAAGTTCTTTAGGATTTAAAACAAAAATCGCTGTCTAATTTAGATGATGCGATGCACGCACAATTTCAAGCACTATTATTCAAAGTTATAGGAAGATCATAAAACATGAAGGAACCAAGTATTTTTAAAAAAGAAATTAACGGCAAAAAAAGTATCAGTGCATCCTAAAATAGTCATTTTAAGTTAAAGGATCGTTATACTGAAAATCTTGCTTATAGTTTAAGTAAATTCGTTGTGCTGTATGGTCGCCATTTGAGGAACCTAAGGCACTCATAATAAAAATATACTGATCACGAAAAACGTTTAAGGAAAATACTTAAATGATAACCGTTTCTTTCAATAAAATGATCGTAAAAAACAAAGTTTAGTCAAGAATAACTTCAAAGTACTTTAGTTAAAATAAAAATCTCACGTTTATTACAAAATTTAGAACTGAAAACTGTAAGAAATCAAATTATTTGTTTTTCGTTATTCATTTTGTTTCTTTTACCGCAATTTAGGAATGATGATATACTTATATTGACATGAAAAACGTTTAACGAAAATGCTTAAATGGAAAATGTTTCTTTTAAAAAGTTATTCATAAAAACGATGCTTCATAAAACATATCCACTAAAATATTCTGGTTAAAATCAAAACGACAAATTCATAAACAAATATAGAACATTAAATACAAGAAAATAAATCGTGTGAAAATATCTAACTTTCATATCACTCGTATTATCTCTTTTATTTTTTGGTATAATCTATTTTTTAATGCACTGTGTACAAAGCTGAAAAACTTGCTGGGAAACTGTAAAGATTTTCTGTACGAATACATTGTCAACTAGGAGGATTCTGGAGATATGTCTGAAAACTGTGAAAATAAGTAACCAAAATAAAGTGGCATTCATAGAAAGACAAACGACAATGGAAAGATGTCACTACCCAAAGGGTAATACAAACATTTCTCTTTAACTGTATAATGAAAATGGTTGCCATTTCTATGAAAAAAAGTTAAAATGCTAGTCAGATATAATTTTGCAATGAAATTTGATTGAATGGAAGAGAGACATGAATATATCCAATCAAAATTACCTAGATGACGTCATTCAAATTTAACTCGTAGAAAGAAGTTTCATAACAACTTTCATTGGAAGAGATATTTCAATACTATTACCTCATTTCTAATTTTACTTAAGGTATAAGCCCCCAGGAACCGATATTATTTACCACAACTGTCCTATTAGGCAAACTACAATGTAAAACCATTTTTTGTGAGGATTTCTTGAGATATTAAACAAGGTTCTTGTTACATTTGTTTGTAAGCTCAAGTTCTCTAATAATTGCTCCTGAGATCTACGATGCTAAAATAGCATGTAGTTACAAACACTGAGCCGTCGCGACCTCTGTTACAGCTTGCATTCAGATGCTACATAGTATTACTTACAGCTGTGTTATTATACACACACACACACACACACACACACACACATATATATAAATATATATATATATATATATATATATATATATATATATATATATTATATATTATATATATATATATATATATTATATAATATGCATGCACGGCTTTCTTCTATGTACAAACAAAGTAATGGTGTATTTTCATTTCTTGTCACTGTTCCCACTGCATAGTTTTCGTCAAACAGGAAAAAAATCCAGGAGGTTTTCTAATGTTCATAAGAAATGGTTACAAAAAAAAAAAAAAAAAAAAAACCTGAACCAATAAGAAAACACGAAAAATAAACAGAAACAGACTCAATTTTTCAGCTGACATTTTTCCAACGGCAAGCAAAGCCAAAAATCGCCGAAAGAGACAGAGGTCTGGCAACGTGGGCTGCTGACAGACATGCGGGTCGGGGTCTCGACTCCCGAATTTAATGAACCCGAAGTCACTTCAACGTGGGACGTTCCCACGAACCTAGAACTGGCTCAGTCTTTGGACCTGCGTTATTCACCCTTCATGCAAAGGGACGTATTTACTATTCTCTTATACTGACACAGGAAGAATTGATGTACTATGCCTTGTGTAAATTAATACTGTGAAGGTGGGAATAATTTTTTTTATTGTTTATTGGGCATAATATCGGCAAAGTCCTGTTTTTAGTTACATGATATTTAACAAGTAATCTCTTTCTCCCTCTCTCTGCGCCGTTCATGTAGCCCACAACAGTTTACTAACAACCTTTGGGAACGTGTTGGAGTGTATATATATATATATATATATATATGTGTGTGTGTGTGTGTGTGTATGTGTGTGAATGTATGTATGTATGCTTATATATAGGTGTGTGTGGCGTGTGAGAGAGAAGGATTCATTTTCCATTAGGAAGTTGCGTATGCCCGATAATCTTCGCAATCATTAAGAGATCCATATACTTTTTAAGAATAGCTGTAAAATATTGAACGTCAGGTAGCAATCTACGAATGACACCGTGTATGTCTCTGTGCATAAGTGCACATGTGTGATAAAAGTAATATTAATCTTATACATGTATTGCGCAAAAAGCACGAACGAAATGTGCCTGCAATAAATCATAACGCTCAAAAGTAACGCATTTTATACTTGAATAAGAGAAAGTTTTCGATAAATAAGAACAGAACATTTAATTTATAGACACTTGCTAAAGCTTCCATCATTTTTGTTTCCTCCAGCAGCACAAAAGAGATGATATTTCCCATGTGGTACAGATTTCTTTTTATCTTTGATATCTCAGTGAAAGTTCAGCATCTACCATCATCTCTTATTTGATATTTTTACACCACTTCTTGTGCAAAAGTTACATGCTGGAATATTGAAGGAAATTTTACCTCTCTCTCTCTCTCTCTCTCTATCTCTCTCTCTCTCTCTCTCTCTCTCTCTCTCTCTGTTTTAACGACCAGACAATAACTACCATATGAGGTTTAAGTATTTTGGCCTGTTTTCCATTCCTAAGTACGTCTTGCACAATTTGTATCTTTGTAAAAATTCCTAATTTACTTCTATTTGTGCCCGTATTAGTCTCTCACAAAATTCGGTACTGTCTGCCTGATGAATCTGAAATTACATTAATTCCCTTTCAACACCGTATCTTTATCAATAGCATTCTGGCAGCCTTCAGATGGCATCATGTCTTCGGGATGGCAGCACCTCTTAATGAGAGATGTTCTTAATGAAATTTGCTCTTGTCCTTAACTGAAGTACGGAGAGTTTATTGTCTACATGAAAACGGCAAGTTATTCTTTTAGTGAATTACATTTATGTTTATTTCTGTGGCACAAGCATTTTTAAAGCTACTCATTTCCGCTCATAAGATTTAATCTTCCGTCACGGTTTCATTATGCTTAGCGGGACGGATTCTTAGCTATATATATCAAATCGGGCAAGCCTCTACCAACCTCTCTGAAGTCGAGGTGACTGATCCACAGGTTTCTCTGTAGGATTTATGTTTTTTTTGTAAAATTTCCAAATCTGATCCGTCTCCTAAGTCTTATTTGAAGTGAGAGGAGAATGTTGACTACATTTAGTCGGTGCCTGTTGAAGAGGCTAGGCAAATGTGCTTAGCGCTGGTTGCGAAAAGCAACGACTTACGAAGACGAAGTGTGAGGGATGAGTAAATAGAACTTGAGATTTAATATTTTTTTTTTTTTTTTTTAATGAAAACAAAGGTAAATAACATTGTCACTATTGCAACAGAACTTTAAGTCTTGTCGATTGATAATTAACTATTTAAAAAGACATAAATAAATGGAGAGATGGATTAAAATGGCATATATTTCTATGTTAATTCCGTGAGACAGTATGTCTACTACAGTATATAAAAATTTTCAAAATCGAGCTCATGTTTGACTTACGGTGGGAGAGAGTGAGAGACACGCTTATATTTTGGGAAATAAATATTTAAATATACTGAGGCCAAACTATACTTCTGTTCAAGTTGCAACATCCAAGAGACTACCATTTTTAAGACAGTGACTAAGTCGGAAGCATTGGAATGAACAGGTGCATATTCAAAACGGAATTGAAGTTGAAGGAGTAAGAGCTGAAAACGCTGATGAAAAGTCCAGCGCTTAATACCACATATCTAAACTCGCTTCAGGATCCTTAGAAAAAAGTTAAAAGGAATTGAAAGGAACGGGGATATATATTCAACTGGCATATAACCAAACAGAAAACGAAGCAAAGATTCAACAAAACAATCGAGCGCTATCACTGAGGCAGACATGTTGGAATCCAGACCTGGATGAAATTAACCTAAAACCACTTTTACCTTCCAGCGTTCCAGCGACAAGAGGTCAGGTTCTCCCTCTTTTGTTTGACCGACGTTATTCATCCCGGACTTTTAAAAAATGAAGGTAAATAAACGTATTTCTTTTCTTCTTTTATTTGATTTAGAAAAGTGAATAACTGTCAGCTGAGAGCGCTATCGAAGTCATGTTCTAGAAAATTCTT
>NC_061110.1:104341986-104344486 GCF_015104395.2 Macrobrachium nipponense
TTCTTTTGGAAAACTATTATGCATTTACAGTAAAATATTATGTAACCTTAATAGGAAAAAAAACAGGGAATGAGATAAAACTGGATAATTTAATAATACAGAGAGAGAGAGAGAGAGAGAGAGAGAGAGAGAGAGAGAGAGAGAGGAGAGAGAGAGATTTATACGTCTCAATTCATGGAAACACTAATTTAACCGATTTTGCACCATTAGTAAAAGAATACGAGTAGCCTCATGAAAAGAAAGAGAGCAAAATACGACTTAAACAGTCTAATCACGTTATAACAGAAAAGAGACGGGAACCCAAATTTTAGTTAACGGACAGTAAAGACTTTAAGAGTCGGGGTCAATAGTTCGCCCCTGAAAGCTTTCCCAACAAAACAGAAAACGAGTCATCTTTCTCAATAGAACAGAAAACGGAGAGTCGTCGAAAGTCCAATGGGTTGTCAGCAAGGCTGATAACGGGTATTCCGACTTGGATTTTATGCGGCTAAAGTCACTTCAACGTGGAACTATC
The DNA here is from genome assembly GCF_015104395.2 of Macrobrachium nipponense. NCBI lineage: Eukaryota > Metazoa > Arthropoda > Malacostraca > Decapoda > Palaemonidae > Macrobrachium > Macrobrachium nipponense. The sequence goes on from NC_061110.1 coordinate 104,342,501, forward strand.
CCAGTATTCGATGCTAAGCTTTCTCTTTTCCCGTTGACTTGGGGTTATTCATTCTTGACTAAAGTGCGAAACAAATGTGAGGTTCTTTTTTTTTTTTTTTTTTTTTTTTTTTTTTTTTTTTTTTGTGTTGGGGGGGGGGGGGGTGGAAAAAGTGGGTTAGTTCTTGCGGGTCACTATCCAAAATCCTTTCTAGATTTTATCCTCTGTTTTGTAAACGACTTTAGGGGGAACGTGGAATAAACTATATAAACTTAGATCATTAAATGGCATTAATATTTGAACTTCATACATTTACCTTTTATCATTTCATGATAAGAAGTAAAATTGTTGTTGCAATACCCAGACCTTATAACATTCTAATACCAATGCTATTAATACAGCATAAATATTTTCGTATATGACTCTTATATTTTAATTCCTAATTGGTTTAATATTTGGACGGCATTGGTAAAAGTCTTAAATAAAAAAGTTATGGGGAAATATCAAAACTGTATCAAGAGATGTAAAAGGGCTTAACACCAAAACAATTCACTTTGGAGAGAGAGAGAGAGAGAGAGAGAGAGAGAGAGAGAGAGAGAGAGAGAGATAATGCAGATTTCACATCGGTGAGTTTGTCCGTTTACACTTTCAACAAATGGCAGTAGACTACAAAAAGGGAAATTGTATTAGAACAGGTAAAAGTACAGTCCAAAAGGTGTTCAGAATCTGAGTAGAAGAATGATATTGTATTAAGGAAAAAAAAACGAACTAATGATGAGAATATCATTAATACTTTTATCACTCGTCATTCCTGATCATTTTTTAGATCTCCCAACAGGAAAAAATATATAATCACGGGTAAATTGGTAATTATTCTAATGAAAAGTCTGGGAACTGCAAGATAACACAGCATTTTATGTCTGGAACTCGACAGGTGCCAATATTCTTTTTCTTTTCTTCCCACCGATTTTCTGTTGCAAGAAATGAAGGTTTTCCCCCAATAATGGTTCATTAAAAGAGAAAATTTCTACCACGTGCGTTATCGAAAGTAAGAAAACATCTTCCTGCATTTTGCGGTCGTAGAATTCGTTCACTACACATGCAGGAAGGAAATTGCGAGCAATTATATTGAATTTTGTTATCATTTCTGCATTACGACCATTACATATTGATAGTGCTCTTATTCCCTTTCACAACGATATGTTCTAGAATATGCATAGAGATATCTATTTTCTCTGATCTTACATCCTAAGAGATAAATGTTATATAAGTTTACTTACTTTATCATATAATACTCCACCTGCTGTGCATGATGTGAAACTCCGTGAACAGTATCTAGAAATTTATTTAATTCGTGTGTATTTAAACCATACTTCTTCATAAATTTGTATTTTGAATATTTATTGAGTAGGCAGGATAAAAAGAGAAAGTGGCGTAGCCACTGTTGATAAATTTACTGTATAAAATGGATAATGATCCACTAATTCCACAACAGATTGTATTGTCATTCTAGAATGTGGGTTAGGTGCATCCCTAACTGCTGCAAAGGCAAAATTATTCATGTGAAGTCTAACTTCATCAACAATAAAACATGATTATACCACTGAAGGTCTCATGATTTTATCTTTTTCCTAGATGACACTCTAAACCGTTTGATGTGCAGACTTTTCAAAATTTACAAATTAGCTGGCGTTTTACTTGATCTATCTGTGAGATATAAGTAACTGATGTTACAGTTACGTGGCACCTTCTAGAACACTATTCTTTAGGGACGAAATAATTATAGAGACTTTAATACCCAATAGTAAGGATAACGAGTGTACCTATACAAAGAAAAGTCTGGTAATTGTTATATATCTTCAGAATTCTTGGTCTAATACCAGTTGTTGCTAAGCTTAGGAAGGGCCTAACTAGGAATTTTATTTTATTTATTCGTTTATGCTATTTATCAGGACCGGCATATGATGTTCTGGAATCTCGACATAATGATTGATGGTAACCTTGGAT
>NC_061110.1:104349486-104359486 GCF_015104395.2 Macrobrachium nipponense
TGTTTTGAAAACATGCAACTTATTTTCAAGGGCAAAAAAAAAATTCTAGACACAGATACTGATTAATTAAGCGTTTGTAAATGAATATAAAAATTCTGTTTACATATTATAAACAGAATCAATCAAAACGACACGTTTGTTGTCAGTCTCTTAGATAATTTAGGATTTTATATAATTCTTTAACTGTAATCTGAATACTTTTTGTGCCTCGCCACGGTATCATTTCGTATTACTCACCTTTTATCACAATCTACCTAATTACCTTAAAACTTTGATTTGCTAGATTCAATGCCATCATCATGACACCAGTGTAATGCATGAGTTCGATATAAAAGATAAAATAAATGCAACAGAGCTTCTAGCTTTCCAACAATAGAACCCTGTTTAAGTCAGAGAAAGTACCTTATGATACTTTTCCAACTGTCATTATCAAGATGACAAATATTGCCAATACTAAATGTATCATCATCATACTGTTCATCATAATCGAAGAAATTATCCAAATGGAACCGTGATCCGTCAATACATGTTGGTATAGTGTTAATAGTTACATTTGATAAAAGGTTAGGCTCTTCTATAACACGTCATCTGGTAAACTGTGTCCGACAATCACTACCATTCACTTTATCATCAAAACGTTTTCCATTTCCTCGTTATTGATTTTATTCAATTCAGTTTAAACGTATGTCTTTCTAAATTCATTGCGCATAAAATATCCTGCTTACGTCCTCCCTGGAAATTTGTGGGAAATTTAAATTCTCATATATTTTTTGTAACCTTCGGGAATAGAGAATCTCTCTCTTCTTTCCTGAAGCATAAAGTGGAAAGGTTTGTACTTCATATGATTAATATTATTTGCCGAAATACAAAGCTTTTAACGATTCTACATGAAATAATGATAACTATTTGAAAGTTAATCCGAGTATTCAGATGTATACGAGTACACGAAAACTAATGGTGAGAAGTGGAAATAATAAATCTGTAAAAAAACGTAAATTAATGAAAAACTATACATTGAGTTGATATGTGAGGAAAACGTGTTACAAGTGTTAAAATACCATAAGAAAAAGACATTGAATGTCGAGAAAATATATAGACAAGGAAAAGAAAGGTTAACGAATTAAACTGAGTAGTAGAATGTTTACATGAAAGGAAAAAAGCTCACGTGAAAATCAAAATGAATCCTTGCTTCTGGAGTTCGTATGTTTTGTGTAATAGTATTAAAAGAAACTCAGTTTTTCTCTCCGAATAATGTACCAACTTACGAAGTCCTGAAGTATATCTTTAAAAAAAAATTAATGTTTGGTAAGGGGACTAATGAGAAACAGAATATTGTTCAAGGGCTGATATACTCTCAAAATACTTATTTTTTATATATATTCTTGGAAAATCGTCATGCTCAACCTTTATAGTTACGGTTTCGTACACTTACTCATAGACGATCCGCAGCAAAAGTACCAAAGTATAGAGTCTTATTAAAAAATAACCGAACCGTAAAATTCCCGTTTAAAAAACTCCCTAAGCGCTGTCTTTAACAACAACAACAACGATAACAATAAGAAAATAATCTGCAGCAAAGTAACCAATTTAAATTTTTGCCACAGAAGTAGGTTTTGTGGCCGAGATCTGATCGGCAGTCTTTGCAAAATGAAAAAGACAACTGGTCTGTAATTGAAAGTAATGCAGCCAGTGTCTTCAGATGTATTCCGAAAGTTCCGAGTTTTTAATAATAAATGTGAATTCCAAGTTCTAGTTTTCGGAACGATTTTCTTAATTACGTGTGAGATATTCAACAGAGTGGTCGCACAAACTTAGGTAATCTAATATGAGTTTGAAGTTAGAGGAAGATATTTTCCAAATGTCTCCAAGTGATTATTTTATACCTAGCTGCCTGGCTTAATCATTTATATGCTCATCTAGTTACTTTTGGTTTGCTATGATTCATGTCCGTTTTTTGTTACAGGTTGTGAATGCAATCGCTAACAATTTTCGAGTTTTTTCCATCGAACGTATTCACATCCGTAAAAAATGATATTTTCTTCCGTGGTATTTCGCTCTCAGGTCAATAAAAAGTTATTTTTAAGAGAATGCTGATATTTTTCAGGCAGTGTTTTAAATTATAACTTTTATTCTGGGTGAATAATCACTAGACATTGCATCTTATGTATTACTTTAAGTCATCTCGTATTACAATGAATATTCCTGTAACACTGAAATAATTTATGAACGTTACTTCTATCTCTCTCTCTTTTTATATCTCTCTCTTGTTATTCCATAATGCTTGATGTAAAACAGCTCTTGAGCTATTCTTTACAAGGTAATAGTATTGTTGATAACATATTTTCCTTAATCATATTATTTACGTAACAATGGCATCATCAAACAACATTAATGATAAAAATTATCATTATAAAATTATTGTTAATATTATTGTCTGGTGAATCTGGAAAAATTATGCACCTTTATTAGATACAATTTCAATTATGGTTGACGCAATTTCAATTTTATATTCAGCATATTATCGAAAAATAAAATCTCTAGCAAGATAACTATTGAAAAATTGGTTTTGTTAGAGACAAGGACATGCAAAGACTGACGTCATATTTGCTGAAAAAAAAAAACTACTTTCGACACCAAGTTAACCATCTCTCTCTCTCTCTCTCTCTCTCTCTCTCTCTCTCTCCTCATCACAATGAGGTGTTAAGTGAAACTCACTTTTTCCATTAGATCTAGGAGGGGTAAAGGTGTTGCGTCACAAACATGCATTCCGCACATGTGTGCTTTAATTTTAACTTTTCTTGGGTCATTTCTGTTTTTGTCTTGGTTTCAATATTTCTATCTGAGCTTTAATTCAATATTCTTTCGAATGTGACCAGTTGAAAAGGGAAAAAAAAGGGGTGGTTGAGAACCCCCACAATCGCTACATCCGCTTATCCATGGACAGTTTTCTATAGCTCGTCGCCAGGGTACCTTTTATCGCTGCCACACTAACATTCGGTCTCCCTGTTGTTAGACGATCCCAAACGTGTCGCAGCTCCCAACTGAACAACACAATTTGCTTAACCAAATCATTTTTCGCCAGGAGTGAACGGCAACATCCATTAAATTACTAAACATCCAACAGCCAGAATCTTATTACTCGAATGCTTCTCCTCTAACCATTAAAAATCCCCAAGAAATGGCCACAATGGCCACACCAGCAGACTACACAGGTAGGAAGTTCCACAATCAATGGCACAGAAGCTCGTCTGGGGTTTTCAGTTGGCTAGGACCCCAACAAGGCACAAAAGCTCCTCAACCTCAGAGCAGTTTAGCCTTTACTCACAGTGTAGTGGATGCAGGGGAGGTCATTCATTACACGAAGGACTGAGCTTAACAGGGCACAATAGCAACACTCTATTTCTGCATCCCCAGTTGCCCCAGGATCCCTCCAATCTTGGTCTTTGGAAAACTGCAAGCATCTGCCCTGCATTACTTAAAGAGGTTCTAAAGCCTCTGTTTTGACGCATAAGGTAGCTGTCAGCTCCTTACACTAATCTAATATCTATGTGTATATAATCTTCAACGACGGCGCGATGCATGACATAGTGAAACGAAGGGATCATATGCCCAGAAATCTCACTGGTTTGGTGAACAACGCTAATGAGCAGAAGGAAGGCTCACTGCTGGTTAAACAAAACCCATCTGCAATGATTTGGCCCTGTGATGACATCCCAGCAGTGAGGCATCATTGCCGTCAAAAGCAAAGGAGAGAGAGAGAGAGAGAGAGAGAGAGATAATATGACTATTTTGCCTACGAGAACAGAGGAGAAAGGCTTCCCAAATCCTCAAGAATCCCATAATGAAATCGCCCTTCAAGACACATAGGGAGGAGGACGAACGAACCAACACACTGTCTCCGTCTGTCTCCAAGGAAGGAGGATGACTTCGAAATCCACAAGAAACGAATCGAAGCTTCCGTCAGATTCTCAAACAAACCTTCAGCTTCAAACGTCTTTGACTCAGACTCTCGACAAGAGAGTCTGCCATCAAACCAAACAAGGAATAAAAAGAGAAGCTTTTGGAAGAAACCGAATGTCTGGCTCATGAAAGGGGCCACCAAATAGGAACAAAACGTACAAGCTATCAGAAGGCCCTTCCACCTACCAGTTATCGTTCAAAAGCAACTTGAATATATTCGTTTTGGGTTCCTCCAGAAGACGTACAAGACAAAGAACTCCGTTTCAAGAAATTCTCATTTCCGAATATATATCTATTTAGAAATTCTGAATATATATATATTCAGAGATGGAGAAAGGCAAGACTTCAAGAACTCACTGGTTTGGTGAGCAGCGCCAATGAGCAGAGGAAAGGGGCTCATTGCAGGTTAAACAAAACCCATGTGCAATGATTTGGCCCTGTGATGACACCCCAGCAGAAAGGCATCATTGCCGCCAAAAGCGCAAGAAGAGAGAGAGAGAGAGAGAGAGAGAGACCTTACAGACCTTACCTTACAGACCTTACATCTTGTTCGAGTTGCCCCAGGTCCCTCAGTGTGAGGCACCTTTAATGTCTACCAGAGAGTTGCTAGTGCATCTTCCGGAATATTTTACTTCTTCTAATCTTGGATGGTCTGGGATGCAGCTTAGATATTTGTTGAGCTTATTCTTAAACACATCTACGTTCACTCCTGATATATTCCTCAGATGAGCTGGCAACGCATTGAATAGACGCTGCATTGTCGATGCTGGTGCGAAGTGGATTGATATCCTGTGTGCTTTCCTTATTTTACCTGGTATAGTTTTGGGCACTATTAATCTACCTCTGCTTGCTCTTTCTGATATTTTTAGCTCCATGATGTTTTCGACAATTCCTTCTATCTGTTTCCATGCCTGAATTATCATGTAGCGTTCTCTTCTCCTTTCTAGACTATATGATTTTAAAATTGTAGTCTTTCCCAGTAGTCAAGATCCTTAACTTCTTCTATTCTAGCTGTAAAGGACCTTTGTACACTCTCTATTTGTGCAATATCCTTTTGATAGTTTGGGTACCATATCATATTGCAATATTCAAGTGGACTACGATCATACGTTTTATAAAGCATAATCATATGTTCAGCTTTTCTTGTTTTGAAGTGCTGTAACAACATTCCCATTTTTGCTTTACATTTTGCCAATAGAGTTGCTATTTGATCATTGCATAACATGTTCCTATTCAACATCACACCAAGGTCTTTAACTGCTTCCTTATTTGTGATTGTCTCATTATTAGGTCCCCTATATGCATAAAGCTTTCCTTCTCTATCTCCATAATTTATTGATTCAAATTGATCAGAGTTAAATACCATCCTATTTACCTCTACCCATTCATATACTTTGTTAAGGTCTCTTTGTAGTGCGTTCCTCTCTTCTTCACAAGGATTTTCTCTATTTATTCTTGTGTCATCAGCGAAGCTACTCACTACCGAGTCCTTAACATTACTGTCTATGTCTGCAATCATAATAACAAACAGCAATGCAGCTAGCACCGTACCTTGTGGCACACCGGATATTACCTTAGCTTCATCCAATTTCTCATCGCACAATAACTATCTGTTTTCTGTTGTGTAAAAATTCTTTTAACCATCTTCCTACTTTGTCCCCTATATTATGTTTTCTAATTTTCTTCGCTAATATATTATGGTCTACCTTGTCAAAAGCTTTTGCAAAGTCTAGATAAACCACATCTGTTTCTTTTCCGTTTTTCATATTTTTGTATATGTTCTCACGGTGGACTAACAGTTGGGTTTGTGTACTTTTTCCGAGTACAAAACCATGTTGTCCTATATTGAACAAATTATTTTCTATTAAATGTTTCATAATATTTTTCTTCATTACCCTTTCATACACTTTCATAATATGTGATGTTAGACACACGGGCCAATAATTACTTGCCTCTAGTCTTGATCCACTTTTGAAAGTAAGAGTAATATATGCTAATTTGTGCTCATCATAAATCTTGCCTGTATCTACACTTTGCCTTAATAATATTGCAAGGGGCTTTGTGATAGAATGAACTACTTTCTTTAGCAAAATAGCAGGGACACCATCAGGCCCAGCTGCTGCTCCATTTTAATTTCATTAATAGCCTGCACTATATCAGCTTCATTAATATCTATGTCTGATAAATATTCTCTATTTTCATCATTTATTTCTGTATCATTATCTTCATTATCAATTCTAGGGGTAAATTCTCTCTTATATCTCTCTCCCAATATGTTGCATATTTCCTTTTTTTTATTCATTAATCTCCCTTCAATTCTCAGAGGGCCTATTTCTATTCTTCTTTTATTCATCTTTTTTGCATACAAGTACAACAGTTTGGGGTTTTGCTTGATATTTACTAGGGTTTTTTCTTCCAAGTCCTGTTTTTCTTTTTCTTTTGATTGTATTATCTTTTGTTCTGCATTTTCTATCTTACTTTTTAGTTCCATCACTTTCCAAGCATTTTTTTCTATTGCAAGACTTTTTTTCCACTTTCTGATTTTCTGGAACAAGATCCTTCTGTCTCTTGGTATGCATGACTGATGTTTACTTTTCTTCTTCGGTATATATTTATCCACTATTTTCTGTAATATTTTATATAATATCTCCGTATTTACCTGTATATCATCACTTACGAGAATATTATCCCAATCTTTGTTTAATTCTTCATTTATTTCTGACCATTTTATATTTTTATTGTAGAAATTGTATTTTCCATATCCTTCCCACTTTTTCATCTCTTGTTTATCTCTGCTTTCTCTTGCTTTGGAATGGACTGTTAATTCTATGACATTATGATCTGAAATACTCGCATTGCAGACTATTATTTCTTTAACATAATTCACCTCGTTCACAAATACTAGGTCTAAAGTATTTTCTTTTCTTGTTGGCAGGTGATTTATTTGTTGAATGTTGTATTCTAGTAGCATATCTAATAGTTTTCTTTTCGAATTGCCTCTTATCTTCTGCACTACTATTACTCTCTTTTTTTATATGTATAAATACAACCACAATTTCCTATTCATTCTTTCCAATCTATGAAAGGAAAGTTAAAGTCTCCAGATAGGAGAATGGTCCAGTCCTTGTGATTTCTACATATATCATCCAATTTTTCTATTATTGTGTCAAACTCTTTAGTATTAGGGGGTCTATATATTACTATGTTCAATAATTTTTCAGATTCAAATTCTACTGCTTTAGTCTCACATTTTGAGTTACTATATTTCTCATATATTTTTCCTTGTTATATGTCTTTCCCATATATCGTGGTTCCCCCTTGATTCCTATTTTTGCTATCTGATCTATAAGTTTTGGAACCCTTTTATTTGATCATCATTACCAGTCTCTTGGGAATGAATACATGGTTTCACTTATATTCATTATATCTATTTTCTTTTCAATTTGGGTTAGTTCTTCTAAGAACTCTATTTTTCTTTTTGAGTTACTTGTAACTAAACCCTGCACATTCATCACTATGATGGTTTGTGTGTTATCTCCTTCATTTAATATGGGTAATAATAAGGATTTTCCCATGTCTCTTTCCTGTTCTGGTATGTTGTTCTTTTCTTCATTTCCAGAAATTCTGACATTAAAAAAATCTAACTTTTCCAATATATTTGATCTTCTTTCATTATAATTTTTCATTTTGTGTAGGAATCTGCAATTTTGTCCGTATCTGCACCATCCAGTAATTGTCTCTTGAGCTGTATCTTGGAGCTGATGCTTGCAAATTATTTGCTGACACTCCGTAGTGCAGTGATGGTTTCTTTTTTTCCTTCACCTCATGTTCTTTGTTCCTCTCTTTATTTGTTTCTTTTCTATTTTGGATTTTATTATTTAATTGATAATTTAATTGATTTTGATTCATGGCTACAGGGTCATATATTTAAATTTTTTTGTTGAACTTACATCCTTTTCCTTCTTTTAGGTTTTTGCATATTTTTGGATGTAGATCTCTGCATTCATCCTCATAGCCGTCTAGGTATGCACATTTACCATAGATTTCGTAATTGTGACATACCTTGAGTTGTTTGTAGTAACATCTTTCACCGAATCTGCAATTCTCTCTTTTCAAAAGGGTACAGACTTTGTCTTTCTTGTCTATTTTTGCCTCTTTCCCATCAGTGTGCAGATCTGGGTAGAGCCTCTTCGGGATTTTATTTTGTGTTGTCATGTCGTAATTTATTTCGTCGCATGTATGCTGCTTGATTGCCTCATATACAGTATCAATGAGTATCTCTGCATCCATACTCTTGTCTCGGTCTTTGTTTTCATCATTTTTATTTGTCATTTCAGTTTTGTTTTCTTCTCTTCCGTTTTCCTCTTCTTCATCCTCTACTATTTGCACATTAAGTCTTGAATTATTAACATTGTCTTTCCATGATAGATATGTTGAGCAAAATAACTCTGGTATTCTTACTCATATTTTACATGACTTCAACACATTGAGGATGTGTTGGATGTTGCATGCAGAACATTTTCTGATCAGGTTTTGTGGATTAACTATGCTATACCACACCTTACACAGTTTACATGCTTTTGGCATTCTTTAGAGAGAGAGAGAGAGAGAGAGAGAGAGAGAGAGAGAGAGAGAGAGAGAGAGAGAGAGAGAGAGATCTAAGAACAATTTCAGAAGTGTACGGAGGAGACAGGCTACTTCTGCAGAAGGCGTTAGAATAAATTTCTGAGAATGCCAAAGACTGCATAATTTCTCACTCCAGAAAAGACAGAACAAGGCTCCAGGAAGGAGAGAGGTCAAAAGAACGCTCCTGCAATCACAAAGCATAAGGATGAGAAGGGCTGAGAGAAAGCAGAGGAAGGATGCATGAAGGTCTGCAACGAACAGACACAAGGAGACGAGGGCCGAAGGGGAGATAGGATACTGGAAGGAGAACAGAAAGCGGAAATGAGAGGAGATGGGGGGAAGCATGAAAAACCACAGAGCAGTCAAACTGAAAGATAGCAAAAATACTGAGAAAAAATCAGATTTCCTGCGAGACAAAAAAGATCAGGAAAAGTGAGAAAGAAGCTGTACGATTTTGTGCGAGGTGAAATTGCCAATGTTTATCTGAGTGATCCCCCAGATACGAACCACAAATGGAAACCTGTTTCAAGAAATTCTAAGGGTCATTGACTTATAATATTCAGCGATGGAGAGGTGCCAGACCCAGTGAAACGAAGGAGACCATATGCCCAAAAATCTCACTGGTTTGGGTAGCAGCGCCAATGAGTATGGCACTCACTGCTGGTTATAAGAGAGAGAGAGATTCCTGAATATCATTTCAAAATAGTACATCGACGAGAAAAAAAAATTCCCTCCTGAAAAGCAAAACAAGAGCCACCTTCCAATTCTGACAAAGGGAATGGAACATCACAACGGTCGTCCGAATAACAGGAACTTCGCCTTCCAATATCCTCTTATAGGCAGACAACCTTATGACATTTTCCAGCCGAGGGAAGACGAAAGAGGCTGCCTCTCTCTCTCTCTCTCTCTCTCTCTTCTCTCTCTCTCTCTCTCTCTCTCTCTGTCTTTGACACCTACATCGCCCTCATCTTTCTGATATGACACAGTGGAGGGAGTGAGGGAATATGGGAGTTAAGATGTGTTGAAGAAATACTTTTATCTATTGACTGAGGTTGATTGTTACTATAATTTGATAATATCGACTGCTAGTGATAATCAGAGATTAGCTATCTGCTTGCGTATCTATCAATTTACAGTGAGAGAAGCCTGGGTTTCCGCTTCTTAAAGTTATTTTTTTCATGAGATATGCTTTAATTTCCACTTGAAATTCACGTCGGTTTGTTTCTAAGAAGTTTTATCTTGAATAACTTCGACAACTTCAAAGAGAGCAAAGTTGAATTAGAAGTGTGGGTACCCCATGATTAGGGATTGAGACGACCAAAACCCTATATATCTCTCTAACTTCAGAGCCTCTTACAGAAGAGTAAACCCAATGAGTTATCTATTAATATATATAATTTTTTTTTTATTTCAG
>NC_061110.1:104366986-104391986 GCF_015104395.2 Macrobrachium nipponense
AAGTACAAAGAAGAGAAAAGTAATATATATATATATATATATATATATATATATACTATATATATATATATATATATATATATATATATATATATATATATATATAAATAGATAGATAGATAGATAGATAGATAGAAAAGTAATTAAAAAAAAGAAATATCTCTGACCAAAACAAAAGGATTATTTTTTTTCAGACAGTAAATCTAAGCAACGTCATACACTGATAAAGAATGTCCAGCTTTAAGCGAGACGATAAGAGGGAAGCCCGATATATGTCAAGCCCTTGTCTCTCGTCGTTTACAACATGTATTTTCGAACATTCGGTCTATTTTCCTCTAGAAAATGGGTGATAGGTATGGCTGGACATGTAACAGTTACGCTTTACAACTTATTCACATGCGAATCATTCGCAAGAGCAAATCTTTTGCTGCGGGGTTGGGGCATCGGTCATTGCCTAAGAGACAAACAATACAATGGTCATAAAAGCCACGGCTGGCGCTGAGAGAGAGAGAGAGAGAGAGAGAGAGAGAGAGAGAGAGAGAGAGAGAGAGAGAGAGAGAGACAATGTTTTATAAAAAAAAATAAAAAATAGAATGAAAGAGAGTATAACAAATCAAACTTTTATAATGAACCAATAGTAATGTGATTGAATTAATGAATGCAATTATTCTAATACCGAAACTAAATTAGTGAAATTTGCCACTTGATTACGTTGCAGGAAATTAGTATAATTGAAGGGGAGTCTAATGCTATTGCTCAGTGTAAAACCACTAATTTTTAATCACGAAACCCTCTTCCCACTTGTGTTATTCTTTCATTAACAGAATTAATACAATTGTTCGATACTAGGATTACTCCTAAAAACAATTTTGAATGAGATAACTGCACAAAATCCCTAAAAAGTTCGAGATTAGATATCTGCATAACATCCCTAAAAAGTTCGATAATTAGAGATCTGTACAAAATCCCTAAAAAGTTCGATAATTAGAGATCTGCACAACATCCCTAAAAAGTTCGAGAATTAGATATCTGCACATCCCTAAAAAGTTCGAGAATTAGATATGTGCACAAAATCCCTAAAAAAGTTCGAAGTACAGAGACACTCCGGCGAATGATAAAAGTTCGCCTGATTATGGGAGTTACGACGTCATTAACACTTATGACTGACTGGAAACATTAGGGAGGACCATCAAGGCCTCAATTGTAATTCCAGTAGTCGCAAAAATCCCATTAAGAAAGAGCGTAATAGAAGGAAGTGATTCCCGGAAATACTAACAGGATTTACTTCCATTCATTGCAGCAACCATAACTAGCATGTCCTCAGGACTCGTCCAGCAAATAGTGGTCAGAGGTTGGTGTATTACTAATTTCTGTTCGTGTGTTTCATTACCATAACAACTTTTAGAATAAGAGAAGGAACGAGGAAAAATACATCAGTAAACATAGATTTTTATGAATACTCTTCTGGGACTGAATTGTTTTGAATATATAACTTAATAAATTAATCCAGGCAAAAACAAGCACAGTTTTAACTTATTTCAGATTTACTATTTAACTATTTACTCAGTTTTGACTCGGAAAATATTGTACAGGAGGCGCGTGTCTATAAAAATACTTTTACCTGCTTTACTAATAATCAGTTTATACATTCACTGTTCCACTAATCAATTTTTCATTGAGATCTCTAATAATATACATTTTGTCACATCCAGAATATTTTCCCATATGCATATTTAATGTGAATATTGGTACGACACTACTCTAATTACTTCCAACTAAACTCTGAGAGAGAGAGAGAGAGAGAGAGAGAGAGAGAGAGAGAGAGAGAGAGAGAGAGAGAGAGAGAGAGATTATTTACTTGAAGGCACGTGCTTTATACAAAATAATTAACATTCTAACGCAAAAGGATCCTGCTGACTTTTTAGTAGGTACATAATTTACTGGAACGCTCGTAGCATACTATCCTAGCATTTCACAATCTGGGAAGACTGACGTATTCCGGTTACAACGTCAAGGCATATCATATTTAACATCCCTGTACATGTCAGGGTCAATCATCCATGTCCGTATACGCAAGTGAAGCTGTTTTCTAAGTTTATGTCAGGAGAGGCTATTCTCTATTCTATCAAGCATTTGGGAAAAGAAACATAATTTCAATGTTCGTCCTAAAGCATGATCATTTTGAATGTATTTAAAGTTCTCATTTCTTTTACCAATTGCTTACTATTACCCTGAGGGGAAAAATAATATGGACTGTTTCCCGTAATTAATTGTAAGTATACAATACAAGTGAAGGCATTTTCTTGGTTTCTGTCACGGGAAGCTATTTCAGCATATTGGCATGCCTTTGGGAAAAGGGAAGGGAAATGTCTTAAAATTCGTCCTAGCTCAGTATCACTTTGAATGTATTTACCGTTCTCGTTTCCTTAATCTACGTATTATTTGCTATTACATCGTGCGGGGAAAAATAATATTTATGCATGGACTGCTTCGAGTAGGTTCAATGTATAATACAATCATGTTGAAAACTCTAGCGTCAAAAACATGAACGCTTTTCTTTCTGATTATTATCATTTCAAGGTGTCCTATATTTTAAAGATTGTGCGTCAGGTGACTGTCATTCCAAAACCGTAAAATGTTTGCTGGCCAATCGAATTTATAGCGTATATATAATACATATTTATAACGTTTATATGAAGGCATTTTTCGTCATTCATTTATTTTAGATGACATACAAACCAACTTCTGAGTTATTATTAGCCTCTCCCATGGAGCTTCATCAGTCATTTTTCAATTTTCCAATTTTCGATCAGATCGAATCGAAATCAGTCTGAATCTTGTCGCTCGAAATTCTTGGTCTTCTTTTCTCAGATGTAATATGGTTCCTCTATCTCTCATCTGCCAGTGCTATTTCGATCGAGGGGTGCAAATGTTGCAGTAAATGTAATGAAGACACGTGAATCTGATAACAAAGAAGTGAGGATTGCAAACAAGGAGAAAGTGAATGAATTTATGGAGAAAGCGAATGAATTTATGCAGGTCTCAGGGACAGAAATGGAAGAAGTAGTCAAGGACACTAAATATTTTTTTCATAATTTTTGTCGGTGTAATGATGCTCATTTAAAGTGTAGTTCCACTGTGAATCTAAGGTAGCCCTGAAAACGACAATAGATGGTCTCAACATCTATAGTTGGAAAGGAGTAAATATTATCTTAATGTAGCAGTTCAGCTTATCATGCCTTTAAGGCAGGAAAAGATTTGTAAATGAGTATGCTAGTTTGCTATAGTTAACGACTATACGAAATAACAAAATGATATACCGCAATCAAGACCCTCCTCTCCAGTGGGGGAGGGAAAGGCCGAGATATACATATATATATATATATATATATATATATATATATATATATATATATATATATATATATATATATATATATATATATTATATGTATACATATATAATGTACATATACATTATATATATCTATATATATATATATATATTATATGTATATATATATATATATATATATATATCTATATATATATATATATATATATATATATATATATATATATATATAGCAGGTGAAAAGGCAAAACAGCTCAATTCATTGGGTTGCTTTATTGTTGCCAACGTTTCAAGACTATGGTCTAATTTTCAAGGCTATAAAAAACAAAAATACACAAATTACAAACTTGTCCAGCAAGATTAACATAAATTGTTACATACGAATAAGCACGAGAAAAAAAAATTAAATATATGTATATAAAAAAATTTTAAATAAAAATCAAAGAACTAAAGACACACTATGTATTAAACACCAAGTGAAAATTGTAAAAAAAAATTAAAATATATAAAACAAACCTTACAACCCGAGGTTCGGTTGCTGAAAGGCCTGCCAGAGCGAGAAGGAGTCGAGAAAGATAAGAGTGGGCGGTCTTAGCAATGTATAATGGAACTGCTGTAATGTTGTTATTCAATGTTGGAACGAGGTGCTTAATGGCCAAGGATTCGAGTATAGGGAGTTGGTTTTCATTAGGGCTGGATAAAATTATCTTAAAATCATCGTAGTTGATTCTGCATTTGCATATTTGTGCATGGTTTCTTATATTTGAAAGCTCTGGACTAGAAAGCTTCATCCCTGTGCGGTAACTAATGCCTATGTGTGAGTCACATCGTACTTTGAGCAGTCGACGAGTGCTTCCCACATAAGTCTGTTCGTTGCGCGAACAGCAAGTATACAAGTAAACTAGGCCAGACCGCATCAAAGTAGGCAATTTTTCTTTGTGTCGAAAGAATCCACCTATGGTTTTTGGATTCCTTATGATGAATTTCACATCAACTGCTGGGAAATGTTTGTTCATTATCTTCCTCAAATGCGGTATAAATGAGGTATCGTAAGTGTATGGAAAACTAACATAATATTTTAATTTAGAAGCTAAATGTACTGGAGCTGGTGGCTGGAAGATTTTCTGTAGGGCCTTTCTGACATAACTAGAGAACAGGGCAGTTGGGTAACAATTGGTCCTAAAGAATTCCTGCAAGAAATTAATTTCATTATGAAACAAGTTCCAGTTTGAGGTCAAGGCTATAGCTCTGTGAATTAGGGTTGATAATGAATTAAGCTTAAAATCAAGAGAACAGGAACTATTAAAATTTTGCCCCAAACATGTAAATGTGGCCTTACGAAAAATTCCCGTTCCGAAACCATCATTCTCTCGTATGACCAAGGTATCGAGAAAATGCAATCTATTATTATTCTCTTTCTCAAATGTAAATTTTATATTGGTGTGTGATGCGTTTGCATATTCCAAGAAAAGGTCGCAATGATGATGGTCCCTAAAAAGTAGGAATGTGTCGTCCACATATCTACGATAAAATAGCGGCTTAAAAGAGGCAGGACAATTGTCCAGTAGTTGCTGTTCAAACTTGAACATAAAAATATCTGCAAAGGTGCAGCTCAATGGGTTGCCCATGCCGACGCCGTCTACGTGAACGTAAACTTCATCGTTAAAAACGAAGGCTGTGTCCCGCACAGCCAATTCTAAAAGCTTCTTAAAGTCGACTTTGCTAAAACCTTGGAAAACATCATCGTCATTTACAAAAATGGTTTCATCAACGGGAACACTTGTAAAAAGCGATTCAACGTCAAAGCTGGCCATGAGGAGGTTAGAGTCTTGGCTGAGTATACTCTGTTTGAATTCTAAAGAGTTGTTTAGTTTATATTTGTTGTTAAAGCATTGGTCTAACAATGGAACCAGGAATTTGGCTATTTTATAATTTGGCGTTGTATAGGAGGAGAGGATGGGTCTCATAGGGATATTGTTCTTATGCACCTTAGGCAATCCGTACATAATACCAGAAGACGAACCAGTAACACAGAGCTCTTCATAGGTAGTTTGACTTAATGCTTTCCTGTCTTTGAGCGATCTTAAAAATCTATTAATTTTATCTTCGTTTTTGAAGATTATTTTGTATTCTTTTTGGCCTATTTTAAGAAATTTGTTGCTATCGGACAAGATATCTTGCATTTTGTTATTAACAAAATGCAAGATATCTTGTCCGATATCAAAAAATATTTCTTAAAATAGGCAAAAAAGAATACAAAATAATCTTCAAAAACGAAGATAGAATTAATAGATTTTTAAGTAGGGAGATACCAAGTTTGCTTAGCTCAGACCATCTCGAAGTAATACGAGAAGAAAATACAGAGCAAATCGTTCCGTGACCTGCAACCGACCTTTTTAAAGGAGAATTAAAGGTCAGCTGGAGGTTGAAAACGTTAGCCAGAATCCTACGTTTGGGAATCTATTTTATTCCCTCATTCTGGAATTGAAAACATACATACACATTTACGTATGCGCGCGCACTCATATATATATATTATATATATATATATATATATATATATATATATATATATATATATAGTTATATATATATATATATCGGTATATATATATATATATATATATATATATATATATATATATATATATATATACATATATATATATATATATATATATATATTATATATATATATATATATATATATAGAAGATGATTTAATCTCGTTATCATTTTAAAAAGTAGTGATGGACCAAGAGCGGCCAAAGGCAGTTGTAACACATTCTCTCTCTCTCTCTCTCTCTCTCTCTCTCTCCATCCATCCATATATATCTATATCTATATATATAAATATATATCTATATATATATATATATATATATATATATATATATATATATTATATATATATATGTATATATATATATATATATATATATATATATATATATATATGTATATATATATCTATATATATATATATATATATATATATGTATATATATATATGTATATATATATATATTATATATATATATATATATATATATATTATATATATATCTATATATATATAGATATATCATATATAGATATATATATAATATATATATCTATATATATATATATATATATATATATATATATATATATATAACTATATATATATAAATTTACACTGAAGGTGGTCATGCATGAACTATCCTTACAACACTTCGAATTAGACTTCCTGATTCCTATTCGAAGAAAAGACCTGGAATATAGTATATACAGCACTCATCTCGTCTACGGCACCAAATGCTAGCAACCTTCGGGACGGCATTTGCTGGTCGCTAACGGACAGAAGTACGAAAGACAAAGTTAGAAAAGACAAAGCCAGGAAAACATCTACACCAGCAGCACCAGCAGAAGCAAAGACGGCCGCAAATCCACGCGAGGGTCAAACATTTTTTTTTTCTCCTCCGTCTTTGAAAAGAATGAGGAATGGCAGGCTTGCCAAAAAGAATTTCTCTTGTCTCTGCTCCGGAATCTGGGAACGTTTCTTGTTGCAATATTCGCTTCCGAAGAAATGTCTTAATTTTCACGGTATTTCTTTCTACAACAAAGAATATCTCAGTAGATGACATATTATCTCGATTATGAGGCGTAAGTAGTAGATTTATTCAAAGATTATTTTAATGATTTACTGAAATACATAGGAAACACAATGTGGATTAGTAAATTTGAACCAGTTCACTTAGTTGTTGAAAAAATTATGCCTTTGTGATACTTTTTAATAACTAGCTTATTTTATCTAGGTTTTCGTGTTCGTATATAAATATTCTTTGATTTTAAAAAATCCTATTTCTCTTTAAGTTTAGTTAAATAATCTGAATCCAAATAATCTGATAACCGCACCCATCCACTAATGTATATAGGTGGATAAATCGACTGTGAGAAATATATAATTGACATTTTGCTAATAATCTCTCAGTGCTTTATAGGAAATTTGCAGTTACTGAGTCTATTAATGATCCAGTCAATAACCCTAATTAAAAACGTGCATTAAACGCTGCTCAATCTCACAAAGAAATACATTTCCTAAAAGTAAGGATACTATCAATTTATTCGAACTTTTCCAGAAACCAATCAAATTTCGAGCAGTCTTAAGATGCCAAAGGATTTCCAGTCTTTTGATGTCAAGATGGACGTGTGGAGTCACAAGAAGAGATTGGGTCAGAAATGCATTGATCAGAAGAACAGATACGGTGGGGAAGGTATCGAAGAAGGCCCAGGAAAGAAGACTACAGTGGCTTGGTCATGTTATGCGGAGGGAGGGTCATGTTTATATAAGGGTTATGAGCATCTTGGCTGAGAGTAGGAGGAGGAAGAGGAGGAGGGCCAAAGTTCAGACGGAAGGATAAAACAGCAAATAGAGAAAGGTTTAAGAAGTCAGGATACATTGGACAGAGGCACTTGGAGGAGGCTTATAGGAAACAGCAAACCCATATAAAAATGGGTAAATCTGAAGAAGAAGAAGAAGAAAAAGAAGAAGAGGTAGAAGAAGAGGTTAAAGGAATTCCTTTCTTCTTCATATTGAAAAGTTTGGGGCCTTTGCTTTAACCAGCGGCTCACTAATGAGATGCAGAATACTTAACTTCATCAGTGGTTTTCTCATTTTACCAAATATGAAAATAAATCAAAATCTCCCATATAAGTTCTACCGATATCAATCTCACCCTCATATAATCTTATCGAATTTTCGTCTCGGAAATTATGGCTCAGCCAATCTTAAGTTCCTATGCACAGCATTTGGACGCTCAACACGGCTCAGCACTTACCTTCCACTTGGTCATGCATGAAAATAAAGCAGCTCTTGTCACTTAGTAATATTGTAATTTCGTTGAGTCAAGAGCAGAGTTTTTTTTTTTTTTTACATAGCAGACCTCACGAGTGGTGCTATGTCACTCCCAATACCAATTAATTCTTTTGATGATAAGTAAGATACTAATTCTTCCTATTGTTTAAAGTCCGTCATTCGATATAATTCATCATATAAACCAGCTAACTGCTTGGATTTACGTCAACTGTACAGAATGTCGATAGAAAACTTGTGAACAGAGCCCCTATAATAAATACTTATAAATTTTAAACGAAGTTAGCAAAACGCATCATAAGCAAGTGACCAAGCTTCCATTAGAAAATGGTATAAGGATTTATTGGAAACATGTTAAAAACCAACCACAGTAAGCATTGCAAAGAAAGTGTAAACTATACTTTATAAAAACACTGAATAATCATAAATCTAAATGTTTTGGAAAAGTATACAGAGTTCGAATCATCCACTGTAACCAGATAGAGAAAATTCTAACTAGATCCTGCAAATAACTTTGCCAAGCCACTACCGTCCCACCCAAGCTGAGACCAGGGAGAATCAGGCAAAGGCTGCTGATAATTCTGCATATAGGCCTATGGGCTCCCAAAGCCCTCCAGCCGAAGGTCATGTTGTTTGCCAGTGGAATCCATGAAGCCATGAGCGGATATTCAACACTGGACAACCATACTGCGAAGCCTTTCTAGACGAATGCCACTGAGACACTACAATCAACGTTTAGTATAAAGTATAAAGATGCATAATAAAGTCAGCTGCGTTAATCATTTCTTCCCGTAAAATATTTATTTTATAGCTATAATTTCTTCTAGTATTTCTTAGCAAGCACTGAAATGAATGCTTGGGATCCTTCTCTCACTTTCACATCAAAGAGAAACCAGGCTGCCGAAAACAGTTCACTTCGAATTTACCATCATAATCTTAAAATTTCACCGAAGAAATAATGACTATCTATTTTAGTATTTTCTGTTGAACAGCAATAGGAACGTAGGTGGGCTATTTCTTTTTTTCTTTCTTTCTTTCCGGTTGGTTTGAAATGTTGGTTTGAAATACTAAAAAATCGATGGTCATCAAAGGTTTGGAATTTCATTATTGTAGAAAATATGAAAGCTATCATAAACTAAATATCTGTGTGAAAGAAATATCAGGAAATAGACAGGGCTAATAATAAACTGTAAACCTCCAATAGTTGCGATTGGTGATAGACAGCGTTTTTCATCATACAGTTACATTATTTATGTTATTTTTTGGCAAACAAAGGTGAACTCCATTTATCAGAAAATACAGTCGATCGCAATAACAAAGAATAAAGCGACCAGAAGAACCTGGACCTAAATATAGACTTATATCTTCACACAATTTGAGCGCTTTCTCTCTCTCTCTCTCTATCTATCTCTCTCTCTCTCTCTCTCTCTCTCTCTCTCTAACAAAAATCGTGAAATTACGTTTAATAACCGGATAACTAGGGATAAACCAAATTTTTTAAAATTTTCTTTTTGTGTGCTGATGTAATCATGAAATAAAACTGAATTGACGAGTCACCTATCAATAGAGCATAAGTAGAAAAAATGTTTATTTGCCAATAATTCATTCTAGACCATATACACGTGTATTAGCTATGTGCACTTACAAAAATTAACTAAGAAAAATAATAATTACATAAGTTTTCAAGCTTAATATTCATTAACAAAATATAAAACTCACTTTCAGTACCTAATTAAGAGGTCAGCTATTTAGTAGTTCTTCGGCCACTGATGTAATTAGCCGAGTCTCCAGCCATGAATTAACAATGACTATGAACAAAATATAAAATCTCTTTATAAATTCAAATGAAAACGTAACTTCTGATGTTTCCTCTCTCTTCATATATAGATGAATCATCCGATTGCAAACGGAACAGTAAATGTAATAGTCACAGTAGTTCATGAATTCCGCCTATAAATACTAGATCAGATTTAATGGAAACTAAACTTTCTTTCGGATGGGTGCACTCTGAGATGCAGTTGGTTAATCTATTGAGAAAATACACTCAATAAATGCTGCTTTTATCGTCCTCAGAATATGGCCATCGTGAAATCCTTGTCGAAACTTACAAGAGATTTTATCTGCAGGGTTGAATCGTACATAATTTTTTCGAATTTCCCCTTTTGCCTTTTTATCTTCTATTTGCCAAGCATCTAAGTTAACAATAATTTTCCGAATTTCCCCTTTGCCTTTTCATCTTCTATTTGCCAAGCATCTAAGTTAACAATAATTTTCCGAGTTTCTCCCTTTGTCTTTTCATCTTCTATTTGCCAAGCATCTAAGTTAACAACAATTTTCCGAATTTCTCCCTTTGTCTTTTCATCTTCTATTTGCCAAGCATCTAAGTTAACAACAATTTTCCGAATTTCTCCCTTTGTCTTTTCATCTTCTATTTGCCAAGCATCTAAGTTAACAACAATTTTCCGAATTTCCCCTTTTGCCTTTTTATCTCCTATTTGCCAAGCACCTAAGTTAACAATAGATCATGAAAATAAATTTAATCGCAATATGTAATATCACACTTCTGTATTGTGTATGGTTATTTTTACAGGTGACAGTCCATCACTATCTAAGAATATTCGTTTACTCTATTTCGTAGTCTGATAAAACAATGGGATGTACCTTAGTCTTCAATTTGATTTATAATTTCTAAATAAACGCATTCATGATTTATTTTTTAGTTCATATTTTGTTTTCTATTTGCTCGTCTTTCCCACCCTCTCTACAGCATCCTATTGGCTTTCCAGTTTTATAGGACACATTCCAACTCTTTTTTTTACACTAAAAGAGTGCATAGTCTTGAATTTGAGCTCTATTTTCTGCTTATATGCTTGCATAATTTACTTTAGAGTTAGTTTTCCTTTTTAAATAACTTTCCCTAATCTTTTATTTGTCCACTCTTTCAAACTGGTTTTCCAGTTCTATAGGACATTTTTCAACTTATTTACAGAGAGAGAGAGAGACACACACACAATGTTTTATAAAAAAAAATAAAAATAGAATGATAGAGAGTATAACAAATCAAACTTTTATAATGAAACAATAGTAATGTGATTGAAATAATGAATGCAATTATTCTAATGCCGAAGCTAAATTAGTGAAATTTGCCACTTGATTACGTTGCAGGAAATTAGTATAATTGAAGGGGAGTCTAATGCTATTGCTCAGTGTAAAACCACTAATTTTTAATCACGAAACCCTCTTCCCACTTGTGTTATTCTTTCATTAACAGAATTAATACAATTGTTCGATACTAGGATTACTCCTAAAAACAATTTTGAATAAGATAACTGCACAAAATCCCTAAAAAGTTCGAGATTAGATATCTGTACAAAATCCCTAAAAAGTTTGATAATTAGAGATCTGCACAAAATCCCTAAAAAGTTCGAGAATTAGATATCTGCACAACATCCCTAAAAAGTTCGAGAATTAGATATCTGCACAACATCCCTAAAAAGTTCGAGAATTAGATATGTGCACAAAATCTCTAAAAAAAGTTCGAAGTACAGAGACACTCCGGCGAAAGATAAAAGTTCGCCTGATTATGGGAGTTACGACGTCATTAACACTTATGACTGACTGGAAACATTAGGGAGGACCATCAAGGCCTCAATTGTAATTCCAGTAGTCGCAAAAATCCCATTAAGAAAGAGCGTAATAGAAGGAAGTGATTCCCGGAAATACTAACAGGATTTACTTCCATTCATTGCAGCAACCATAACTAGCATGTCCTCAGGACTCGTCCAGCAAATAGTGGTCAGAGGTTGGTGTATTA
The DNA here is from genome assembly GCF_015104395.2 of Macrobrachium nipponense. Taxonomy (NCBI): domain Eukaryota; kingdom Metazoa; phylum Arthropoda; class Malacostraca; order Decapoda; family Palaemonidae; genus Macrobrachium; species Macrobrachium nipponense. Next base: position 104,379,014 of record NC_061110.1, read on the forward strand.
CTAATTTCTGTTCGTGTGTTTCATTACCATATTACTTTTAGAATAAGAGAAGGGACGAGGAAAAATACATCAGTAAACATAGATTTTTATGAATACTCTTCTGGGACTGAATTGTTTTGAATATATAACTTAATAAATTAATCCAGGCAAAAACAAGCACAGTTTTAACTTATTTCAGATTTACTATTTAACGATTTACTCAGTTTTGACTCGGAAAATATTGTACAAGAGGCACGTGTTTATAAAAATACTTTTACCTGCTTTACTAATAATCAGTTTACACATTCACTGTTCCATTAATCAATTTTTCATTGAGATCTCTAATAATATACATTTTGTCACATACAGAATATTTTCCCATATACATATTTAATGTAAATATTGGTACGACACTACTCTAATTACTTCCAACTAAACTCTGAGAGAGAGAGAGAGAGAGAGAGAGAGAGAGAGAGAGAGAGAGAGAGAGAGAGAGAGAGATTATTTACTTGAAGGCACGTGCTTTATACAAAATAATTAACGTTCTAACGCAAAAGGATCCTGCTGCCTTTTGAGTAGGTACATAATTTACTGGAATGCTCATAGCATACTATCCTAGCATTTCACAACCTGGGAAGACTGACGTATTCCGGTTACAACGTCAAGGCATATCATATTTAACATCCCTGTACATGTCAGGGTCAATCATCCATGTCCGTATACGCAAGTGAAGCTGTTTTCTAAGTTTATGTCAGGAGAGGCTATTCTCGTATTCTATCAAGCATTTGGGAAAAGAAACATAATTCCAATGTTCGTCCTAAAGCATGATCATTTTGAATGTATTTAAAGTTCTCATTTCTTTTACCAATTGCTTACTATTACCATGAGGGGAAAAATAATATCTATTCATGGACTGTTTCCCGTAAATGATTGTAAGTATACAATACAAGTGAAGGCATTTTCTTGGTTTCTGTCACGGGAAGCTATTTCAGCATATTGTCATGCCTTTGGGAAAAGGAACATGTCTTTAAAATTCGTCCTAGCTCAGGATCACTTTGAATGTATTTACCGTTCTCGTTTCCTTAATCTACGTATTATTTGCTATTACATCGTGCGGGGAAAAATAATATTTATTCATGGACTGCTTCGAGTAGGGTCAATGTACAATACAATCATGTTGCAAACTCTAGCGTCAAAAACATAAACGCTTTTCTTTCTGATTATTATCATTTCAAGGTGTCCTGTATTTCAAAGATTGTGAGTCAGTTGACTGTCATTCCAAAACCGTAAGATGTTTGCTGGCCAATCGAATTTATAGCGAATATATATTACATATTTATAACGTACATATGAAGACATTTTTCATTCATTTATTTTAGCTGACATAAAAACCAACTTCTGAGTTATTATTAGTCTCTCCCATGGAGCTTCATCAGTCATTTTTCAATTTTCCAATTTTCGACCAGATCTAATCGAAATCAGTCTGAATCTTGTTACTCGAAATTCTTGGTCTTCTTTTCTCAGATGTAAAATGGTTCCTCTATCTCTCATCTGCAAGTGCTATTTCGATCGAGGGGTGCAAATGTTGCAGTAAATGTAATGAAGACAAGTGAATCTGATAACAAAGAAGTGAGGATTGCACACAAGGAGAAAGTGAATGAATTTATGGAGAAAGCGAATGAATTTATGCAGGTCTCAGGGACAGAAATGGAAGAAGTAGTCAAGGACACTAAATATTTTTTTCATAATTTTTGTCGGTGTCATGATGCTCATTTTAAAGTGTAGTTCCACTGTGAATCTAGGGTAGCCCTGAAAACGACAATAGATGGTCTCAACATCTATCGGGTTGGAAAGGAGTAAATATTATCTTTATGTAGCTGTTCAGCTTATCATGCCTTCAAGGCAGGAAAAGCTTTGTAAATGGGTACTACTACTATGAGATTCAGGGCCTCTGTAACACGGTTTTTTCGCAATAACTTTTTATCTATGCATTTCATAAACATAACGCTTATTCAGAATACATATTATATCAACACATAAATTTTGAGTGTATTCTGCACTACGTAGGTTGAATAAATTTGGTACTTATAATGTAAAAGTTACCTTTTTTGAAGACGGGCCAACTTACTCAGAGAAAAGGTTTCGAACGCACTCGTTACGTAACTTATGACATCATTTCTTCCCTCTTTCTCGATGGATGATTGGCTATACGTAACGAAGCCTAAACCTCTGGCAACAATGACATACAAATTTAAATACAAGCAAAGCAGTACAACTTTATGAACTCTGGAACCTCCCCACTGATAATTGTCATAATGAACAAACCAACAAAATATGTTAATAAATACAAAAACATTTCGATTATTACTCTAATTCCCAAAATAAGTTTCCAAAGAAATTACAGTCTACTTTATAGGTCACAATCAGATTGACAAGATGTAGGGAATAGTTGGTAATTACCAAAAACATAGTAGACAAGCTTGATTTGATAACTGTTATATCCTATGTCAAGCAATTTTATTTATTGGCTATCTACCTATTTACTGAAAAAAAAAAGCCGGTACCGTATATTTGCTTTAAACCTTCACCAATAATTATCGTCAGAATGGTGACTTCATGAGGCTCCACCCACTTTCGCCTCGTTATAATTCAGGATAACACTGAAGGCTACCATGGGCATTGTTGGATTAGAAAATTTAACTTCTGGCTATAAAAACTAATTTCTCAAGTAGTTGTAAGAAGTGCTAAAGGATCCTCAAGGATCCCAGCAGTTGGACTAAACGTTTAATTCATGTATATTACAGCTATACTGTTGCGGCACTACTGCTACAGTAGCATTACTACGCTAGCACTGATACCCCATCCACATCTATGTATCGTTCCGCCATTCATAAAGTCTTTGGGTTTCAGAGCCGATGGCATTTCTGTCTGGTGGATGGGCGGGGCAGCATTTAGTCAAGAGGTGTTTGTTTACCTTGCTTACGTAATGAATGTTTTTCGACTCTTGGCTCGTAATCATTGGCCGTGGCGTCGGCTAGTTCATTTTTACTCTATAAAAATCAAACCATCGGGTTTAGGTTATTGATAATTGCTGACAAAATTTGTGTGTGGTTGTAAAATATACATATGTCAACTTTCAGCTACATCCGATGCTTTGACAAGGAGCAAAGTCCAAAAAACCGTGTTACAGAGACCTTGAATCTCATAGTAGTTTGCTATAGTTAACGACTAGACGAAATAACAAAATGATATACCGTAAATATATATATATATATATATATATATATATATATATATATATATATATATATATATATATATATATATATATGTATATATATATATATATATATATATATATATATATATATATATATATATATATATATATATATATACATGACATATATATATATATATATATATATATATATATATATATATATATATATATATATATATATATATATATATATATGTATATATATATATATTATATATATATTGTGTGTATTTATATTTTCCTAAGTAGGGAGATACATGTTGCTAGCTCAGACCATCTCGAAGTAATACGAGAAGAAAAGGCAGAGCAAATCGTTCCGTGACCTGGAACCGACTTTACTTTTTTAATGGAGATTAAAGGTCAGATGGAGGCTGAAAACTTTTGCCAGAATCCTTCGTTTGGGAATCTATTTTACTCCCTCATTCACGTATACGCGCGCAGTCATATATATATATATATATATATATATATATATATATATATATATACTATATATATATATATATATATATATATATACTATATATACACACACACACACACACATATATATATATATAATTATATAATATATATATATGAGTGCGCACGTATACGTAGAAGTGTATGTGTGTTTTCAATTCCAGAGAGGGGGAATAAAATAGACTCCCAGACGAAGTATTCTGGAGTGCTGTATATATTACCAGGTCTTTTCTTCGAATAGGAATCAGGCAGTCTAGGAAGTGTGGCAAGGATAGTTCGTGCACGACCTTCAGTGAACATATATATACATACATACATATATATATATATATATATATATATATATATATATATATATATATATATATATATATATATATATATATATATATATATATATATATATATATATATATATTCACTGAAGGTCATGCATGAACTATCATTCCAACACTTCGAATTGGACTTCCTGATTCCTATTCGAAGAAAATACCTGGAATATAGTATATACAGCACTCATCTCATCTACGGCACCAAATGCTAGCAACCTTCAGGACGGCATTTGCTGGTCGCTTACGGACAGAAGTACGAAAGACAAAGTTAGAAAAGACAAAGCCAGGAAAACATCTACACCAGCAGCACCAGCAGAAGCAAGGACGGCCGCAAATCCACGCGAGGGTCAAACATTTTTTTTTTCTCCTCCGTCTTTGAAAAGAATGAGGAATGGCAGGCTTGCCAAAAAGAATTTCTCTTGTCTCTGCTCCGGAATCTGGGAACGTTTCTTGTTGCAATATTCGCTTCCGAAGAAATGTCTTAATTTTCACGGTATTTCTTTCTAGAACAAAGAATATCTCAGTAGATGACGTATTATCTCGATTCTGAGGCGTAAGTAGTAGGTTTATTCAAAGATTATTTTAATGATTTACTGATATACATAGGAAACACAATGTGGGTTAGTAAATTTTAACCAGTTCACTTAGTTGTTGAAAAAATTATGCCTTTGTGATACTTTTTAATAACTAGCTTATTTTATCTAGGTTTTCGTGTTCGTATATATTCTTTAATTTAAAAAATCCTATTTCTCTTTAAGTTTAGTTAAATAATCTGACTCCAAATAATCTGATAACCGCACCCATCCACTAATGTATATAGGTGGATAAATCGACTGTGAGAAATATATAATTGACATTTTGCTAATAATCTCTCAGTGCTTTATAGGAAATTTGCAGTTACTGAGTCTATTAATGATCCAGTCAATAACCCTAATTAAAAACGTGCATTAAACGCTGCTCAATCTCACAAAGAAATACATTTCCTAAAAGTAAGGATACTATCAATTTCTTCGAACTTTTCCAGAAACCAATCAAATTTCGAGCAGTCTTAAGATGCCAAAGGATTTCCAGTCTTTTGATGTCAAGATGGACGTGTGGAGTCACAAGAAGAGATTGGGTCAGAAATGCATTGATCAGAAGAACAGATACGGTGGGGAAGGTATCGAAGAAGGCCCAGGAAAGAAGACTACAGTGGCTTGGTCATGTTATGCGGAGGGAGGGTCATGTTTATATAAGGGTTATGAGCATCGAGGCTGAGAGTAGGAGGAGGAAGAGGAGGAGGGCCAAAGTTCAGACGGAAGGTTAAAACAGCAAATAGAGAAAGGTTTAAGAAGTCAGGATACATTGGACAGAGGCACTTGGAGGAGGCTTATAGGAAACAGCAAACCCATATAAAAATGGGTAAATCTGAAGAAGAAGAAGAAGAAAAAGAAGAAGAGGTAGAAGAAGAGGTTAAAGGAATTCCTTTCTTCTTCATATTGAAAAGTTTGGGGCCTTTGCTTTAACCAGCGGCTCACTAATGAGATGTAGAATACTTAACTTCATCAGTGGTTTTCTCATTTTACCAAATATGAAAATAAATCAAAATCTCCCATATAAGTTCTACCGATATCAATCTCACCCTCATATAATCTTATCGAATTTTCGTCTCGGAAATTATGGCTCAGCCAATCTTAAGTTCCTATGCACAGCATTTGGACGCTCAACACGGCTCAGCACTTACCTTCCACTTGGTCATGCATGCAAATAAAGCAGCTCTTGTCACTTAGTAATATTGTAATTTCGTTGAGTCAAGAGCAGAGTTTTTTTTTTTTTTTACATAGCAGACCTCACGAGTGGTGCTATGTCACTCCCAATACCAATTAATTCTTTTGATGATAAGTAAGATACTAATTCTTCCTATTGTTTAAAGTCCGTCATTCGATATAATTCATCATATAAACCAGCTAACTGCTTGGATTTACGTCAACTGTACAGAATGTCGATAGAAAACTTGTGAACAGAGCCCCTATAATAAATACTTATAAATTTTAAACGAAGTTAGCAAAACGCATCATAAGCAAGTGACCAAGCTTCCATTAGAAAATGGTATAAGGATTTATTGGAAACATGTTAAAACCAACCACAGTAAGCATTGCAAAGAAAGTGTAAACTATACTTTATAAAAACACTGAATAATCATAAATCTAAATGTTTTGGAAAAGTATACAGAGTTCGAATCATCCACTGTAACCAGATAGAGAAAATTTCTAACTAGATCCTGCAAATAACTTTGCCAAGCCACTACCGTCCCACCCAAGCTGAGACCAGGGAGAATCAGGCAAAGGCTGCTGATAATTCTGCATATAGCCTAGGGTCCCAAAGCCCTCCAGCCGAAGGTCATGTTGTTTGCCAGTGGAATCCATGAAGCCATGAGCGGATATTCAACACTGGACAACCATACTGCGAAGCCTTTCTAGACGAATGCCACTGAGACACTACAATCAACGTTTAGTATAAAGTATAAAGATGCATAATAAAGTCAGCTGCGTTAATCATTTCTTCCCGTAAAATATTTATTTTATAGCTATAATTTCTTCTAGTATTTCTTAGCAAGCACTGAAATGAATGCTTGGGATCCTTCTCTCACTTTCATATCAAAGAGAAACCAGGCTGCCGAAAACAGTTCACTTCGAATTTACCATCATAATCTTAAAATTTCACCGAAGAAATAATGACTATCTATTTTAGTATTTTCTGTTGAACAGCAATAGGAACGTAGGTGGGCTATTTCTTTTTTTCTTTCTTTCTTTCCAGTTGGTTTGAAATGTTGGTTTGAAATACTAAAAAATCGATGGTCATCAAAGGTTTGGAATTTCATTATTGTAGAAAATATGAAAGCTATCATAAACTAAATATCTGTGTGAAAGAAATATCAGGAAATATACAGGGCTAATAATAAACTGTAAACCTCCAATAGTTGCGATTGGTGATAGACAGCGTTTTTCATCATACAGTTACATTATTTATGTTATTTTTTGGCAAACAAAGGTGAACTCCATTTATCAGAAAATACAGTCGATCGCAATAACAAAGAATAAAGCGACCAGAAGAACCTGGACCTAAATATAGACTTATATCTTCACACAATTTGAGCGCTTTCTCTCTCTCTCTCTCTATCTATCTCTCTCTCTCTCTCTCTCTCTCTCTCTCTCTCTCTCTAACAAAAATCGTGAAATTACGTTTAATAACCGGATAACTAAAGATAAACCAAATTTTTTAAAATTTTCTTTTTGTGTGCTGATGTAATCATGATAACTGATGACGAGTCACCTATCAATAGAGCATAAGTAGAAAAAATGTTTATTTGCCAATAATTCATTCTAGACCATATACACGTGTATTAGCTATGTGCACTTACAAAAATTAACTAAGAAAAATAATAATTACATAAGTTTTCAGCTTAATATTCATTAACAAAATATAAAACTCACTTTCAGTACCTAATTAAGAGGTCAGCTATTTAGTAGTTCTTCGGCCACTGATGTAATTAGCCGAGTCTCCAGCCATGAATTAACAATGACTATGAACAAAATATAAAATCTCTTTATAAATTTCAAAATGAAAACGTAACTTCTGATGTTTCCTCTCTTCTTCATTATATAGATGAATCATCCGATTGCAAACGGGGGGGGAAACACAAGTAAATGTAATAGTCACAGTAGTTCATGAATTCCGCTATAAATCCTAGATCAGATTTAATGGAAACTAAACTTTCTTTCGGATGGGTGCACTCTGAGATGCAGTTGGTTAATCTATTGAGAAAATACACTCAATAAATGCTGCTTTTATCGTCCTCAGAATATGGCCATCGTGAAATCCTTGTCGAAACTTACAAGAGATTTTATCTGCAGGGTTGAATCGTACATAATTTTTTCGAATTTCCCCTTTTGCCTTTTTATCTTCTATTTGCCAAGCATCTAAGTTAACAATAATTTTCCGAATTTCCCCTTTGCCTTTTCATCTTCTATTTGCCAAGCATCTAAGTTAACAATAATTTTCCGAGTTTCTCCCTTTGTCTTTTCATCTTCTATTTGCCAAGCATCTAAGTTAACAACAATTTTCCGAATTTCTCCCTTTGTCTTTTCATCTTCTATTTGCCAAGCATCTAAGTTAACAACAATTTTCCGAATTTCCCTTTTTGCCTTTTTATCTTCTATTTGGCAAGCAGCTAAGTTAACAATAGGTCATGAAAATAAATTTAATCGCCATATGTCATATCACACTTCTGTATTGTGTATTGTTATTTTTACAGGTGACAGTCCAGCACTATCTAAGAACAATTGTTTACTCTATTTCGTAGTCTGATCAAACAATGGGATGTACCTTAGTCTTCAATTTGAGTTATAATTGCTGTATAAACGCATTCATGATTTATTTTTTAGTTCATTCTTTTTTTTTTCTATTTGTCCTATATCTGCTCGTCTTTCCCACCCTCTCTAAAGCATCCTATTGGCTTTCCAGTTTTATAGGACAGATTCAAATTTTTTTTTTACACTAAAAGAGTGCATAGCTTACAAACTTGCATAATTTACTTTAGAGTTAGTTTTACTTTTTAAATAACTTTCCCTAATTTTCTTTTATTTGTCCACCCTTTCAAACTGGTTTTCCAGTTCTATATGACATTTTTCAACTTATTTACAGTAAATGAATGCATAATAATAAACATAATATTAGTAATAGGCCACTTAACTCTTTTGTCCAGTTCTATAGGACATATTCCAACTTATTTACAGTAAATGAATGCATAGTAATAAACATAATATTAGTAATAGGCCACTTAACTCTTTAGTGCAGTTCTATAGGACATTTTTCAACTTATTTACAGTAAATGAATGCATAGTAATAAACATAATATTAGTAATAGGCACTTTAACTCAACTGACAAAGCACAAAGACATACAGACATATCCCATAGCATTAAACCCGTTTCGTGAGGTAAACCTTGAAGACCCATCTAATAACGCAATTATCGACGACGTGGAAATGAGCCAAGGCCTATTATCCTCTTAGCCACCTACTCAGCGCCGATTCTCAAGTCCCACGAAAGGTTATCTGATGATGCTACGATTTTTCATCTTAAAAGATCGGATGAAATTATGCCTGTCCGGATAAGAGAAAATTGGGACTGGTTAACTTAGAGAGAGAGAGAGGAGAGAGAGAGAGAGAGAGAGAGAGAGAGAGAGAGAGAGAGAGACGATTTGGATGTCTCAAAGACTTATTAGTCCATTCAAGGAGACATCATGTGCTCACTTATCTCTAGGAGCAGATTTTACCATTCATTCAGTGTTCTAATGATTTAATGAGCTTTCCTGTAATTCATCCACACTGCTGCTGTTTACAATATCTGGTGGCAGTTTATCTCATGTGTCACATATCTTGTATGTGAAAAAGTTGGGATATGTTATATCTCTTTAGTTCTAGTTTCCATCCATTATTTCATTGTCTGGTTTTCGTTTAATGTGATGAGATTACTGTCTACTTTTGTTATGCCTTTCAGTATTTTGAATGTCTCTATTAGTTGTCGACGCAACCGTCGTATTTCGAAGAGAGAGAGAGAGAGAGAGAGAGAGAGAGAGAGAGAGAGAGATTTTAACTGTTTCACTCGGGAAAATAATTAGATGAAAAGTGGAAAACTGATATGAAAATATATTTGCATGGACCACAATACGATTAACTATTTAAATCCAATATGATTATTTTAGCTATATAACGATTCAGGTGCTGGAGACAATTATAAAAACAAGTGTCCCAGTCTTTTCTTCCTTATATTTCTTTTTTATGGTTTTCCAAGGACAAGAGTCAAATTTGTCCTTTTAAAATGATGGTGAAACAAACTGAGAAAACTTAACGAACATTAGTGGCATAAACATTCAGTTCCTAAAGTGACATTAGGTGTATTCTTCACGAATATGAATCCTGCGATTGAACAAAAAAGGATACACATACGTTTAAAAGTAGACCAGGCAAAAGAAACCCCGATCACATAAAAGAATTTGTTTGCTCTGTAAGACTAAAATATAGAGAACTTGAAGCTCTCGTCGAGACAAGAAGCGCAAAGTCTGATAAATGGGATATTTTTGTCACACAGTTTTCGGAGGATTTCGAAGACTGGGAAAATGTTCCGTGCGAAAATGAACCATGACGAAATGAGTGATGAAGAGCAGCTGCTCTTCTCAACTTCTCTATTTGCATGAAAATTACTGACTGGAAATATTTATATCTTTTTCAAGTAAATTTTGAATGATTTTGACGTTTAAAAAAATGCACAGGAGCTGGTCAACTTATTGAGAGAGAGAGAGAGAGAGAGAGAGAGAGAGAGAGAGAGAGAGAGAGAGAGAGAGAGAGAGTATGGGCTGAGAATTTTAAGTTGACCAGGTTTCCACGAAAAGGAAGTATAATTTTCTTTTCGCAGTATGCAAATAACATGAAATAAAGACAGGTTATGAAGTGAACAGCCTGGGTAATTGTGGAATGTATGAGAGAGAGAGAGAGAGAGAGAGAGGAGGAGAGGAGAGAAGTTTTAGAGTAGAGAGAGAGAGAGATTTTAAAATAACCAGATTTTTAAGAAAATATTCCTTTCCTTTTTACAGTATGCAAAATGAAATAAAGAATGGTTTTGGAATAAGAAAATGAACAGTATGAACCCAAACTTGACTGAGAGAGAGAGAGAGAGAGAGAGAGAGAGAGAGAGAGAGAGAGAGAGAGAGTGGGTGTAGATTTGCCTAACCTTGTTTTCATTGTTTTAAAAATATGATCTCCACAAATCAGTGTATAAAAATAGCAGGGATCATCAGTTCATGGAAAGCGCTTATTGCTCAAATCTTTTTTAAAAAAAGCAGTTACTTCAGACGCTTAAACAATTTCCCAAAGACTTCTTTGGTCTGTTCTAATTTCAGACCTTTGCAAACTCTCTCTCTCTCTCTCTCTCTCTCTCCCTCTCTCACTCTCTCTCTCTCTCTCTCTCTCTCTCTCTCTCTCTCTCTCTCTCTTTTGAAAAGAGGGAATTGCAGATTTGGAGAAAGATGTTACTACAAACATCCTAAGATATGTCAAAACTATGAAATATATGGTAAATGTGCATACTTAGATGGATATGGGGATGATTGCAGAGATCTGCATCCAAAAATATGTAAAAACCTAAAAGAAGGAAAAGGATGTAAGTTCGACAAAAAATGCAAATATATGCACCCTGTAGCCATGAATCATAATCAAATAAATAACCAACCAAGTAATAAAATCCAAAATAAGAAAGAAACAAATAAAGAGAGAAATCAAGAATATCAGGTAAAAGAGAAAAGCAAACCACCAATGAGATATGCAGAGGTGTCAGCAAAAAATTTCAAAGCATCAGCTCCGAAATTCTACTCAAGAGATAATAACTGTATTTATTATGCAAGAGGATATTGCAGAAACGGAGAAAATTGCAGATTCAGACACAAAATGAATAATTATGATGAAGGAAGATCAAATATTATGGAAAAGTTGGATTTTTTAATGTCAGAATTTCTGGAAATGAAAAAAAGAACAACATACCAGAACAGGAAAGAGACATGGGAAAATCCTTATTACTACCAGTATTAAATGAAGGAGAAAACACGCAAACCATCATAGTGATGAATGCGCAGGGTTTAGTTACGAGTAACTCAAAAAGAAAAATAGAGTACTTAGAAGAACTAACCCAAAATGAAAAGAAAATAGATATAATGAATATAAGTGAAACCTGGTATTCCCAAGAGACTGGGAATGATGATCAAAATAAAAGGGTTCCAAACTTATAGATCAGATAGAAAAAATAGGAATCAAGGGGGAACCGCAATATATGGGAAAGACAAAAAAACAAGGAAAAATATATGAGAAAATATAGTAACTCAGAATGTGAACTAATAGCGGTAGAATTTGAATCTGAAAAATTGATGAACATAGTAATATATAGACCTCCTAATACTAAAGAGTTTGACTTAATAATTGAAAAATTGGATGATATATGTAGAAATCACAAGGACTGACTATTCTCCTATCTGGCGACTTCAACTTTCCTTTCGTAGAATGGAAAGAACGAATAGGAGATTGTGGTTGTACTTATACATATAAAAAAAAAAGAGAGTAATAGTAGTGCAGAAGATAAGAGGCAATTTGAAAAGCTATTAGATATGCTACTAGAATACAACATTCAACAAATAAATCACCTGCCAACAAGAAAGGAAAATACTTTAGAACTAGTATTTGTGAACGAGATGAATTATGTTAAAGAAATAATAGTTTATAATGCGAATATTTCAGACCATAATGTCATAGAATTAACAGTTCATTCCAAAGCAAGTGAAAATAGAGATAAGCAAGAAATGAAAAAGAGGGAAGGATATGGAAAATACAACTTTCTACAGTAAAAAATAAAATAAAATGGTCAGAAATTAATGAAGAATTAAACAAAGATTGGGATAACATTTTCGTAAGTGATGACATAAGGGCAAATACGGAGATATTATATGGCAAAATATGGTGGAAAAATAGTGGAAAAAATAATACCGAAAAACGGGACTTGGAAGAAAAAACCCTATTAAATATCAAGCAAAACCCAAACTATTATACTCATATGCGAAGAAGATGAATAAAAAGAAGAATAGAAATAGGCCCTCTGGAGAATGAAGGGAGATTAACGAATGAAGAAAAGGAAATTTGCAACATACTGGCAGAACGATATAAGAGAGAATTCACCCCTAGAATAGATAATGAAGATAATGATATAGAAGTAAGGGATGAAAATAGTGAATATTTTAGCTGACATAGATATTAATGAAGCTGATATTGTGCAGGCTATTAATGAAATTAAAAATGGAGCTGCTGCAGGGCCTGATGGAATTCCTGCTATTTTGTT
>NC_061110.1:104396986-104399486 GCF_015104395.2 Macrobrachium nipponense
GACCAAAGAGATTTAAATAATAACCAAACTCTTACTCCGTTTTAAAGTGTTTTAAAATTTCATTTAAAAAAATGAGTTAAAGATTTTTATCAACTTTCATAATCATGATATATAAAGTTTCACTATTAGTTGTAAATATTATTAATAATGCACATGCATAGAGAGGAAGCATGATAATAATGGAAATGAAGCTTTTTATAATTTCCCTATTTTTATCACCTATTGATTAAAGTTTAAATCATCTAAAGACTACAAGTATAATGTGAAAGGACCAATAATCGTAATAGCAAAGGGCATAATCTTCATAAATTATGATTAGCACTGTTTTCCAGCAATTGTATTAATAACCAAAAACAACTGGTGGCCTAAGAGAGGTGAAAACGATTTACATGACAAAATAAATGAAGCACACGTCAACTTAGCATTTTCAATACATCAAATTATGTACGAGCCAAATACGCATAAATTAGCATCAACATTAACTCGGAAAATTTCAAAATTTCCGTGAAATTTCCTATCATCATTAAAATCCTTGACAATGACATTAAGTGTTCGTATCTTGTGATTTAATGCCAACATTCATCAAACCCGCCATTTCTGTGGCGATTTTTCAAAACATGATATACGGCCACCATTGCCTAACGTGGAGATACACATTCTTTAAGCCACGTAGATTTAGGTGATGCTATCGGATCCTTTACATTTGAGGGAAATCTTCCAGTTGCAAGCTGTCATATTAAACCAAGAATTAATTTTGGAGGTACAAATAATTTATTACTAAATCTCAATGATAATTATATTAATCAATTGTCACGATGGTATCTCTTGTATAAAACAGTATGATATATCTATTATATATTTGGCATGTATGTATGTACGTATGTATGTATGTATGTATGTTTGGTATGGGCGCCCCAGCCGTCGATCTGATGGGAATGAGATTCGGAACGGAGATGGATTTCCACCCTGGGAAGGTCGAGACCTATGTTTGAGGCCCGAAACCCCATGGAGCACAGGGTCCCAAAATTTCTACTTCCCCCCCTCCGCTCCGAAGGGTGAGAAGGGATTCCGTGAAACAGAACTGGTTCTGCCCGTGAAATGGGGGTGGCAATGCCTGTAGACTTAGTTACTTTACAAATTTCTGTGTACATATGACTTATCATTTAGAAAAGAATACTATATGGTAAACATCAATGACATCAAAGAGGGTGGTTTTAAAAGGGGGTTGACAGAGAGAGAAAATGAGAGGGAGAGAAAATGAGAGAGAGTAAACCGGATGTTAGGGAGAAGAAAGAAGAAAAAAGACAGACAGACAGACAGACAGACAGAGTTGGTATTACTGAGGAGAAAGAGGGTAAGAGACAGTGATTGTTGGAGAGAGAAGAGAGAGTAAGAGAAAGGAACGAGAGGGAGAGGAAAAGAGAGAGAGAGAGAGAGAGAGAGAGAGAGAGAGATTATTATATATTATTATATATTACATATATAATATATATATATATATATATATATATATATATATATATATATAAATCGAACTACAAATGTCTTTAAATATCTAATTCTCTCTACCTCGGAATTAATATATTTTCATATATGTTTAACCGAGGGGGAATTTTATTAGCAATAATAGGATCGGCGATCGCCAGGCTCGAACCAGCGAACTCTCAATCCCAGGACAGGCAGTGAAGCCTAAAACCACTCCGCCACCGCAAGAGATATAAGTTCATGCCGCCTCCCCAACTGAAATACCTGTCGCGCGCAGCTATTTTTGTTTTTGGAGACTGCACAAGCCCATCTCGTCCTCGGTAGCGTAGTAGTGCTTTTGCCCGCACGTAGTCATTATATCAGTCATATCACATTACCGTGATTCATATACAAATATCCTATTATTGCTTAAATAAAATTCCCCCTGCGGTTAAACATATATGAAAATATATTAATTCCGAGTAGAGAGAATTAGATATTAAAGGACATTTGTAGTTCGATATTTGTATATGAATCACGGTAATGTGATATGACTGATATATATATATATATATATATATATATATAATATATATATATATATATATATATATATATATAATATGCTCTGGGTTACACGGACCAATCTAGCTGGGACATTTCCTTAAATAATAAAACTTTCCTTAAATAATAACTTTCTTATTATTTAAGGAAATGTGCAGCATTTTCAAAATACAAATGGGCACAATTTAATTTGGCTTCAAAGCCAAGACTTAGTTCTTTATAATGATAACATTTATACGATGTCTCAAAATAAAACATTCGCTTGAATATGTTTTTATGCATTGACTGCATTTGGATTGACCTAGAAACTAGATACATGCTTTTTCTGCTTAGTGGTATAATAAACTTATAAGAGATGCTCGACTTCTGAACTAGTCATTACAAATCCTCATGCCATGGAAACCTTATATATAATTATATATATAATATATTATATATATATATATATATATAATATATATTATATATATAT